>NW_022280057.1:1137292-1181756 GCF_004355925.1 Anarrhichthys ocellatus
GTGTGTGTGTGTGTGTGTGTGTGTGTGTGTGTGTGTGTGTGTGTGTGATTAATTACAAAGTAATTAATTCAGTATTTTCGATTATTACGAAGACTTCTGCATTGTATCCCAACATGGACCACTCATTTCATGCTCCTGGAGAGGAGAGACCCCCTTACTGCCATTGTGTTATCGTACGACACAGCTGTAATCCCCCTCAACAACCCTCTCGACCCCCTTTACCGCCAGACAAATTCTGCTTCACTGGTCATGTGTGACCTCGGCTGGAGTGAAATGGAGGAAGAGGGGCGATTTGTTTGTTTTGGCTTTTATTTTCACTGCAGCTGGGCCTATTTCCTGATATGAGTGACCTGGGTGCTACTGTGTGCCATCTCAAAGAGGATGACGGTGTGTGTAGGCTTTTTTTAATCAGTGAGATGTTAGAATATAGTCATACGAATGCTCCAATTATTGGTTGAAATGCAAAAAGTTATTTCAGGTCAATTTAGGACGAATTTTAGATTCCTTACAAATGAGCCGAAATTGTCAAAATTGAAGCCAATGGGTTTTGTTGAGGTTTAAATTTGACTTTAAGATCAGGATTAATATGTGCAGTATGCTCTACTCCTCTTAGCGTTAGCCTGCAATATTTGGCTGATAGATTACAGGCCACTGTAATTATACTGATGCAATGCAGCACGGTCTTTGTTAATGGTTCAGTAAATGGTTCCGTTTTGATTCAATTACAAATCAGAGCTTCAGTTTGACTCCACTGCCGACTGTTTCTTTTTGTCCAACGATATATAATGAGGACTGGTTTTTTGTAGGACAGACTTTTCCTTCACCCCGAAGGTGAAGTATAATCAGCACTGACTGTATGGTCCGACATAATGACATGATGGAGGGTTTCATAATGGCCCCCCACTTCATGTTTCTAATTGCAGAGAACACAATGACCTGCAGCAGTAAACCTCAGAGCCAAAGTGCTGCGCTAGTCAAAAAGTGGCCATTTTAATCGGAAGAAGAGTGGAAATGTCCACTTAATTACATTAACCTTACCACTGTATCACATATTTACTTGCCTAGATACATTGACTCACACACTGCCGTGGTTTGATCTGTGCCAGAGTGAACGATGTTTATGTACAACTGTGTTCTTTGTAACCACAGCGAAGGCACCTGAAGCCTGCACATCTACAGTGCTCCCACATCAGCTATCTGCCTGGTATTCCTCTTCATTGTCAGTAGTGCTAACAGTGCTAATATAAAAGCTGTGGTATGGGACACCATTATGTGTCCATGTTCATTCAGCTGAAAGCTTGTCAAATCCAAAGCCTATGCACACAACTTAATTTGTTGTATTTGAAGTATTAAAGCCATGTGAGGAGCAGAAGTTTAAACTGACATGTTTGAATGTTCAGAGTTATAGAGTTGTTTTGGTCACCACTCTTTGGTTTGTCACTTTGAGTAGCCCCTTTCACATTATACATAGTTAGTTAATCCATTATTAATATGAACATATTGATTAAAGTATCTGTAATTTGTATTCCTTATCCAAATTCTTCAGTTTATCTTGGTTTAAATATACTTTCAGTTTGCAGGCTAGAACAACTGATGGCCATGAGGTGCAAATTAAACTCAATGCTTTCTTTTACCTCTGGCATAACTTTTTCTCCTGCATATGTGTGAACGGAGTGATGTGTAGAAAGCACAAAACCCGTTTGATATATTTTTTTTTCTTTGTGGTTCCCTGTCTGACCAATGGAGAATGTTGCCTTTTAATGCTCTTCCAACTTAGCATTAGCGTGCTACATATCTGTGGGGATTAAAAGTTTACCCTGAGCTAATGCCCATCAGCTACACTTCATGATGCATTTATTATTCAGTGGCTTGCGGTATTGATTTCGGCTGGTAGCAGAGGCATGTCACAAACGCATGGTTTAGAGCGGGCAAGGAATAGGCTTTACATGTTGAAAAATAACATTTTTGTAAGGTGTATATGACTATGATTTTTAAACTCATGGTGTGACTCTTAATAAGAGAAAAGATGATTGGCATATTTAAGGGGATATACACCCTAAAACATCCAATCCGCCAGCATCCAAATAACTGTTTTAAGATGTCAAAAGAAGGTTGTTATGCACATTTTATACAACAGAAAAAGGGAAAGGTAATATGCCTTTTGATTGAAATGGGCAGCAAACGTCAGTCACATCTCTCAACCCAAGGTGTCAGCTTGACACTGAAGGCGCCATCAGTAGGCTGTCACCTCCACCGTTATATCAAAAACACACATCTAATGTCCACTGAAGCTATGAGCAGATCTGTAGCAGACATTGCTTTCTTGTCAGGGATTGAAGATTTGACTGTGGGGCCATGTGGTCCCCAACTCCCTATTTTTTTAATAAAAAGTTTCTCACGAAAAATAAAAAGCAGGGAGGTTAGTTAGTTTTGCTTAAAGCGAGTGTCTCAGTGAATTTTACTGTGGAAAATGAAACCAGTTGTAGAATAAACAAATCCAAATATTCCTCTGAGAACAAGCATAAATAATGACTTGTTTGAAGTCTTTTTTTTTTGATGCACTACAATTACGTTTCCGACATATCGTCAATGGAAGTTGAAGCTTACCAGCACAATAATTCAAACCCTTTAATTATCTTTTGAATAATCTTTGTATCCCTGGTCTTCATATTTCATTACTAAGTATACCACTACTCTTCATGGTGGCACTGGAAGTGGAGAGCAAACCGTCTCTTCGACTCTTGTCTCCAGCTTGGCTCTCATTTTTTTAGTCATTAACTCACGTAAACATCCCATCTGTCCTGCTTTCACGCTTCCTTTTCGTCAGCACTCCTTGCTGCTCTACTCTGTGTACCAGCCAAGTACGCGGGGATTTGTTTTTTTGGGAAGGATACGAGAGCCCTAAAAGTGTTTGTGACAGGTGACATCTCGGTAACATTCAGTTGATACTTTACTAAAAATAAGATTAATCACTGCATGTGATGTCAAAGCTGCTTTTTTTTTTTTTGCAAGCTTTTTTTTTCTGTCTCAGGGCTGTCCTTGACCAAAGACATTCTTAGTCGCCTAATAGTTGTCAACTAAACGACTCAGTTTCTCCAAAAAGAATCACACAAAGGCATCTCTTTAAATCGTGTGTTTACCAAAAAGATTCTTGGAAATGTCATTAATCATGAAAAAGCAACCTGACGTGTCGGCTCAAGAGAACTTAGTCGACAAAAACCACAATTACCGCCTACCAAATTAACAGGTGGAAATGGAGTTTTGTCACCCAAGTTTTTATGTGCAATTTATTTTTTGAAAGGGACCATCCACATTTTCAACTCCTTGTTGGTTGTGAAACATTTGAAATGAAGGCACACAATCATTACTTTCCTTTTCTCTCTAGTGTTTTCTAGCCTCCAGATATTACTTCGCTGTTGCAGATACTTCCATACCAGCTGGGACTACCATCAGAATTTAATTAAAAGCTACCACAGAAAGATTGTGTTCTCGTCCAAAAACTGAGCTTTTGAAGTTTGGAAAGAAGTAAACACAATTTAACCAGTCCAGAGTATTTCCTTTGAGCGTTATTTCTCTGCTGTTAACAGGTGTTACTTAGAAGCCTCAAAGGAAAACACAAGTCATTTGAAAGTGAGGTTTTAAAACCTTTCCAGAAATCCTGACCAGGGGCCTGTACCACAAAGCAGAATTTGGGGTTAGCGAGGTAACTTCAGGGTTAACTCTGGGTTTTCAGTTCCATGACGGAGGTTTACTTCTTAACAAGATAGAACGGCATGGTTACTTATGCTGAACACCTAACCTGCTCCGTGTAGCAGGTAATGTTCAAGATAAGAGATCAACTCGAATAAAAGCACCGTCTACTGACCAATCAAAGCTGGGTACGTGCATCGTTAATTAATGTTGTACAATTACAAAGAAGTTAAAGTTGTAATCAAGACTAAAAGTAACAGTTTAAACAAACGCATGCAAAAAAGACAGCTGGCAATGAATGTGACTGTGTGAATGCGTAAATAAACAGATTTATAATATCTCATCTAGAACACCATATGACTATAATGGGTGTATTCCGGTAAATTAATGTGTTGCAGATCTATTCCTATGGCTTGTGTGATAATATTTTAGCCTTATTTTAAGCTGCAACCCCGGCGGTGTAAAAACAAATCTGTATATATTCTCTCATCATATATTCATATCATGTATTCGCTTACGTGTGTCAGCTTCTTGAGTCGTGTCTTACAGTCACAGACTGGATGCAGCGTTACTTTGCTCAGGTTACTTTAAAGTGCGATGTGGGTGAATTATAAGTTATGGAAGGAAACCTGCTTAGAATCATGTTTTTATATTTATCTTTTATTTGCTCCCAAGTCCGTTTCACATCACTGGGGTTGCAGCTGAAAGATTAAGAATACATCAGAGCAACACATTAATTTAAAGGAATGCGCACATGTAACTATAATCAGATCTATTGTAGGTGTCAAAAAGCAATTTAACTTTTGCCTCTCAACCTTTTTCCTGAGGAAGCCCTTATTCACTTTAAGTTTAAGTTTGTGATGCACCATCTTGATACACTCGAGTTCAACAGCAGCTTTAGTTCTTGATAAACAACTTTGAGGCTCAGTCAGACCAAAAAGTGGCACCGCTAACTTCATCTTCCAGAAACTTGGTGAGACTACTCCAAGGGGCTAGTTGGTCAACTTTTTTTTGAGCACTTTATGCTCTAACTGTATAGTTTATTCCATTAAAGTGGATGGTGAAACACAGCTAATAAGAAGAAATAGCTTGCCCCAGTTTTGAATACTTCCGTTCAGCGTTCCTACAAAGGACAGCGCTTTGAAGTCAGTTTGCTATTGGTCGACGCCTTACCTTTGTGCATCAAAGCCAACAAAAGTTGAACACAACACATTTCTGTGTCACTTTGCCTCTGCAGGTGAATCCACTGATTTTAAGTGATTCATTTCATTTATTCAGTTGAATAAAAGATTGTATTGCCTCTCTACAAGCCACTCTACACTTAATAAATACTTGGAGCTCTTGTAATAAACAGTTGTTTGTGTACAATATAAGTATCAAGTACATCCAACATATGCACCTCGTATAATGAGCCTTTGAGAAATAATGTTTTGCATCTATCCCACTAAACCTGCAACCATTCACCCAGCAGTCCTTTAAATTGAAAGAAAAAAGTGAATTGTGTTCAAGGAGTGTTATCTTAAGGGACGTTATTTTGGCACAAAATGTTATCATCCATTTCTCTTCACACCAGTGCCAGTCACAGAACATTTTCCTCTCCCTGCACTTCACACTCTCTTGACTTGCAATTTTTTAAACTGAACAAAAATCCCAAACTGGGGCCAAAATGACAGGTATATTATGAAAGGTATGAATGGACCCTTAATGGGGCTCATCATTTTAAGTTGACAAACTTTCTTAGAAAAGAATGCATTTGAAGTTGTTCTGCTTCCTGCTATAATAGGACTCTGTTCCCCACGGTTTACAGTAAACTAGGATTTGAAAGAGAAAATAATGAGCTCTCAGCCATACACACAGATTTTATGATATTGGTGCAAACTGGAGAGTCTAGAAGGATTTGCTCTGTGATTCTGAAGTTTGACATTTAAAGATGATTGTTTTGCTGAACATTTTTCAGTTATTCAACAAAGCACAGAAACACTAGAAGTATCTCAGTGGCATATGCGTCATCTTAATTGGGCATCCATGGGGAAACAAGAGACAAAATGGGAGTTATTTAAGTGTTCAAAGTTTTAGGTTAGATTTTTCCTGCATGCTCTGTGACAGTACAAACAAAATCCACATTATTTTAAACCAAATATGAGAAACGGAACATGTCTCAACAATAAAGTGGAAAATAACTTCTAACATGACGAAAGCATTTTACTTATGCTCCTCTTCAGAGAAGTCAGTCATACAATTTGTTTATTTAGATAATAATGCCACTCACACACTTTCTGAGGATGTGATGACTGTAAGTAAAGCCATTATCTACTTGAATTAATTAGTTACAGTTAAGAGGAGAAAACAGTGGGCCTTGTCCCCAAAATCTGCCTCTCTTTCTCTCACACACAAACGCATACACAAGTCAAGTGGACACCCAAAAACCATGCTCATGAATGACCCAACTGCATCGAACGATAAGCCTTCCTCTCTGATATTTCCAGTTTGGAGTCTGACTCATCACCTCTCACTGACTGGAGGCAAGGACAGCAGGGATTCTCTGCCCTTCACTTCAACGCAATTCACTTCCCTCTGTTTGCCAATGAACAAACACAAATCAGACAACATGTTGATACATTTGCACAATTTGAGTGTCTGCCATTGTCATCGTCACATACTGGTGAAGTCGGCACGTGTGATCATTTCGGTGAACAAAAGCCTCTCGGTGTGTAGTTCTTAGGGCAGCAGTGTGTACCAGAAACAAAATCAAACTTGCACAAATCCAAACTGCTGTTTAAAACCCCGCTGTGAACGAATGCAAGTAGCCTGACTTGACTTCTGCTTGTTAATGACACTCCACACCAGATGGAGGAGGTTGCAAATCAGAGTTAACAATACGAAACATCAACTGTCTTTATAGTCCCCAACTGAGCACTAAGTTCTTCAACTGGTGCTGGGCGTAGCACTGTAAAGGTCTGGTGCGTAGGATTTCAGGGGATCTATTAGCAGAAAAGGAATATGACCTTTATTATTATGTTTTGGTTAGTGTCTAAATACCTGAAAATAACAATTGTTGTTTTCGTTAGCTTACAATGAACTCATCTTTTCATCATACATACATTACCTGAAGTGACACACTTGTAAAACTGCGGCAATGTGACCTGCAGAGTGCAAAACCGTGATAACGCAAGTCGCCGTCTGATTCCGTTGCTCCTAATGTAGTGTTATCGTTGTAACGATGGCCTCTGAGCGAGGCGAATGTTGCTACCACGGTTTTGCACTCTGCAGCTCTCGATACCACAGTCTTGGAAAGGAAGGAGTGAGCGGGGAGGTTTTCAGTTGGTTGCAGTCAAAACTGCCATATACTGAGCAAAAGTCGGCATTGGATGTTTTGTTAGATTTCTTATCTTGTTTTATTATTATTTGATAATGTATTTCAAAATGTTTAAATGAAAAATGTGTTAAAAAGGCCAAGTAAGCCTTTCTCACAGCCCACATTTGAACTTGTCAGAGTAGAAAAGCAGGTGTTACCGTTATTATCACATTGTGCCACCACCATTACCATGTTTTTGCCCCCTGCTGCCCTGGAGGGCAATTTCACCAAAAACTGAAAACATCTACGTATATTGGCTCCAACAGCGGGATGAGCATTTAACATTTCAGAACTTCGACTTCTTTTGTTGTTGTTTTTTCTTAAAAACATGGTTAGATCTCTAAATGTAAAGTATCAAAAAGTTAGTTATGAAATCGGCACCGATTTATACCCATTCCCAAACTAATTCATCATGGGAAACCAAGAGAATTGCAATGTAAACCAATGAAAGAAACCAGAAACATGCAGCCTAATAACAAATGAAAATGCAACCAATCAGGAGCAACATTTCAAGTAACGGCAGATATTGGATACCTGGAGAAAAGGTGTACAAAAAAAGAATGTCATCTAGTTCGACAAACAAGCATATGCTTCCTGCAACAATGAAGGCCAATGCAACACATCACTTTGGCCGTAAAACGACCACTTTCTCTCTCTTCTCTCTCTCTTTAATTTTGTATTATGTCTCCCTTGAAAAATCCCTCAACAAAACCTGCTGAGGAAACCCACATGCTACTAAAATGGATGGCCGATTAGGTTCAGGAAACCAGATTCTGGGTTTCCTTTTAAACCAACATTCAAGACAAACAGACCAGAAGTGTAGCAACAGCACAAGACACAACGGTCTCTTTTTCTCTCTCACTCACTCACACACTCACACACACACACACACACATCTCCAAACCCTCAGACACCACCCTCTCAGAATATGATATGAACTTAATTTACTACACCCTTTCATTTCCTTTTGTCTATCCAGTCCAAAACCCATCATATAATCCAGCTTGTTCACTATTCTCCATGACAATCTTTTTTTCAAATCTCTTACTATGCTTCCTGTCTGTGACACCCACTGCCCCCCCTCTCAATGCTCAATCTCATCTCCTCTTTCCTTTCTGAACCATTTCTCTTTAACTCGCGGCCCCGTCCTCCACTTTACTAATCTCCACGCAGCCTCCAGCTAAATGAATCATCAATTCCTTGGTCACATTTCTCTCCATCCCAGTTTGCTCCATTCCCGTTGTCACCCTCTATCTCTCCACCCCACCATCAGATTTCGGCCTGTCTTTTACACCTGCCCTCCTCTTCATCCCCGATCCCTTCCTTTCCTGTGTTGCTCCCTCCCTACGTGGCGAGCAGACAGACTAGTAGGAGAGCATGTAATTTCTGAGAGGAGGTGCTGTCAGTTGACTGCTCTCCAGGCTAAGAGCTGCTGTCCTCGCCCCTGGGTTCATGGAGTCACGGCTCTGTTCCGCTCCAGGATTATGCAGATCTTAATTCCCTTTCGTTCCCACCTGAGGTTGGCAGGGCATGAAATAAGGAACGTGTTCACTGCAAATAAAAGTTTTTGCCACCAAGGATAGAGAGGGGGAGGGAGGAAGGAAGGATGGAATGAGGAAGGAAGAGAGAGAGAGGAGGGAGCTTGGTTGCTGGTGGATGATGTGAGTGAGCAAATGAGGGAGGAGAGAGAGAGAGAGAGAGAGACAGACAGAGACGGGAGGTGTGTGTGGTAGGACAACTAAGAGAACAAAGAAGGGAAAGACGGGAGAGAGGGACCTGTTTTTGTTTTGTTTGTCCCCTGGCGCACTGAACACACACTGACTGGAGCTTGCCCCCTTTTCTTCCAATAATTAAAAGGCTCCTCAATGCACATGTGCCAAACACTTTTCTTGTTGTTTCTGAAAAGATCAGCCATGCAAATTCTTCTTCTTCTTACATTGGAGGGTTAACGTTATCCTTTAACCTCAAAAAGCCATTAATCGGTCCTGCAATACGAGCGGGAATTCCACAGGTAGTTTGCGACCAGGACAGATTTTCTCGAAGCACGAAGACAACAAGGTTTGATATCTGATGCCGTATGTTCATGAAAAAGTGTTTGCATGTAGACTTATTTCTACATTTGCATGCCCTGTAATGATAAAACGGGATGGTATTGTGATTTTTAAAAAATAATAATTTTGAGTTGGTGACGAGAGATTCCAGTTTTCCCTACGCGTAAAATGCTTGGTTATTTTATGAAATCATGCCCACCTCCGCTCGCATCTCGCATATAGCCTACCGCTTTATAACAGGGGTTTTCACATTTAATTACATTTTATTAAATGGCAGCAACACCTAATATATTGATCGTTAGTTGAAGGGAGCTTAATCCCGTTTCGTCTCAACAACAAAAAACAAACAAACAAACAACGGATAGGCTAATTATCTCGAGAGCTGCATACAAATCAATTCAAAAGTCTCTGAAATGACAGATGATGTGAACAGCAAGTAAATGCGTCGCCTCTGATGGTTGAAAAGTTGATGTCAAGCAGAAAATAAGAGAGGGGAAAAAAAACTCGCACAAACATGAGAATAATAAATGTTCGTGCGCCTCACCTGATAAAGCCTCCTTGGAAAAAGCAGAAAGACAAGACATACAGAATCCGAATGACCTGTGGGAGCATCCTCTGCTTTAAAATCTCTCCTCAGTCCCGTTGAATAACTTGCAGGAAATTAATTTCGAAAATCAGCAAATCCACTGAGCAGCTTGTGAGACTCGGCTGAAAGAGGAAAACATCGTCTCTCTCTCTGTGATCCGAGCAGCTCGTCTTTGGGGAAACTTCTCCCCCTCCCACCAAGTCCAGAGGGCTGCACACATCCACACAGCAGGCTCTCTGCTTCAGGCGGCTGGACGGCACTGGTCAGTCAGTGTGTTGAAGGGGAGTGTCGGATTGCGTGTGCGTTTTGTGACTGTGGTTTCGCCAGCTTTTTTTCTTCGTGTATTTTCCCTCCTTGCTCTAAAAAAATAAAAAAAGGGTGTGACGATATAAAGGAACGGTAGCTTTTGTTTTGGTGAACTGCCTCATGTGTAATTCATCTTAATTGGGATGGAGGGAGTTGTGAAACGCATCCAAATACACATTTCAGTTAGACAGGAGGAGGAGGAGGAGGAGGAGGAGCAGGAGGAGGTCGGGAAGATGAAGTGCGTTTGTGTGCAGGAGTGCAGCCTAGAGAGGATTCTGATAAGATGAAAATGGTTCTGGGAAGTTTTCGACTTTTTTAATTCATTGTCAGTATATCTCTAAATCGAAATTTATTTTTAGTTTTGGAGGGTTATTGAGTCTTTTCCTTTCATACAGTAAGTTTGGCTTTTTGTCTACTAGAGGACAGTGTTTCAAAATAGTTTGCAATGGAATTTAAAGCTGCACTTATCAATATTTCAAATAAAACCTGTGTCAAATAACAAGGTGTTGCGTAAGAGCAGTCACCTGTACTGTGGTGCCATCACCCAACGTTGCTTTGTTTTAACGTTGTTTCGGTTTTTCACCTACAGTACATACTCCATTTTTATTACCCTGTTTTCATCCGCAGCAGGCAACTCTTTTTAACTAAAAAACTCTGATAAATCCATGGTGCACAACCTGCCCAGCCCCAAACGGCAGACAGACAAAGTTGGCGCCTATAGCTGCTGGACAAAGTGCAGCATTTAGCAGCCGAAGAGCCAAAAGGAGAGCTTGAGGCATGAGTGTTTGTAGGTTTACATTCATCAGGTGGACAGAAACATGAGCTTGAATGGATGGTTGATGAATGAATGGTTAATGTTTCAGTTAATGTTTCAGAAAGTCACACGCCTATCAACCATGGCATTACTTTTTGCACTGAATTAAGGGATATTTTGAATTGGAGAAAAGTTGTGGGTACAAAATCACGCAAATTAATTAATAGACCATTATGAATGTACACAATGACTTTCAGATGTGCAGTATCTCAGGTTGTAGATCAATGTATCCGTATGAGTAGAAATCACAGGGCAGTTGCACAATGTGACGGATTACTCAAAAGGTCTGACCATCAAATTGCTTCTGTTGCAGTCATTCGTCTTTGCGAGTGGATAACACCCAGCAGATCTAGTGTTTCGCAAGCAGGCAGAGGTGTCCCTCTTTTAAGCGGGAAAACACAGCAGATTAACCTTTGCTTCATACAATTACTCAATCTCCTTGTTCCTCCTTCACTGAAGCATGGGTATAAAAGATGCGTTGGATTTTGCTTTTCTTATTGTGGAGAATTTCAGGATTAAACGCATTATTAGTAGGATTTACAATATTCTTGCTTATAGAGGATATTATATGTTACAGTATATTAACTCATTGAATGTATTAAATCATAGAAGTATAGTCACTGTAGGTATTAAAACACTAAGAATAGTTTTGAGGGTCAGATAGGGATTCTGAGTGAGGTGCAGCAGCAAATGGAGGCGACCTCATCGATGGAGGATGGGGCCAGTGGGACGGTCAAATGCCAAAGCTGACCAGCAGGACAGAGAGGAGGAGCCAAGATGTTTTGCTGAGGGATCGATAATTAGACAGAATTCAAATGAAGCCAATCACTAATCGCCACGGAGGGTCATTCACACGTTTTATGACAGTATCGGTCACTTTCCGACTCTCAGGGGATACAAAAGACAATGTTTTAGGGAGTTTACCTCAGATCACTGCAGCTCTCACTTTCAGCTAACTGGCCGCGCCGGACTGTGAGGAGATGCGTGTATGTGGTCTCTGCTCTCGAGAACATTACTATTGATAGTTAATTCAGTTTGTAAGTGAACTTTGTGTAGTACATTAAATATTGTTTTAATTTGAACCGGATCTAGCTCATTCTTCTGATGCGCGTGCGCAGTAAGACGCTCCCAGCAGAAGGGTACCTGCGGCCTGCAGGCTCCTTCATCCTTTGTTCTTAAAAACCTAACATTATGAAGGACAGAAAATCATAAGCCTCTTTGGCTTTTCGCTCTGATAATTAGTTTACACTAGATTTTTAATACTGCATTAATTAAATGCTGCTTTTGTGTTTGGCTCTGCTATACGAGCTGGCAGGCAGACTTCACTCCAATCTGTTAGAAGTCAAAACAGTACACTGTACCAGATCAACAAATAGCCTCAGACACAAAAGGAATGTTTACTTATGTAAACACTTTTTTATGAATAACCGTGACTATCATCCTCGGGTTAGGAGCAATTATAACAAATGAATCACACCTGTTAGTAGGGGCTTCCATTTGTTGGAAATTATTTGTAGCTGCGGATTAATACACATTTGGTCTGCTAGTGAGTATTTACTGTAACAGGAAGTTGTATGTGGGGATGACTCAAATAAACCTCAGTGCCCATGTTTCTGGTTATGAAGATGCATGTCAGTCAGTATAAGCAGGTTTTTGTTTGTTGCCACTTGAAAATATAAAAAAAACTCAAAGTGATATCTGAAACGAATGCTGAAAATGTCAACTCTTCAATCTTGCCTGTCACTCCCTCACCTCTCAACCTGCCCTGATCTCAGTTTTGTTTATCAATATGTGGCTTGGCTTGAAAGGTCAGATTCCAGCTCTGGTGATCACTCCCCCTATCACCCATGCAGCCAAATGGAAAGTGTTCTCTGACCAACTTACCTTAATGTAACCATAAGCCATGCTTCTGTTTTATTCATGGTCACATACCAAACTTGACCTTTAAATACAGTAACCGAGGGTGAATATGTTTGAGATTGGCCATAATATTTACCCACATTGCATCACAGGCATGTTTCTTTACTTTTCTGTGGTCTATAATGAAAGAAAGAAAGATCCTGAGACCATGATTGACTAGAAAGATACCGGACATTCCAATATTTCTGTGTAAATGACTATACGATATCTAGTATGTTGTCGTCATGTCCAGCATTTTTGCATTTGCTGGAAAAGTGGTTTTCACCCCCTTAGTCCCCTAGAAATGGTTGCTCAGCCTTGCACAAAATCCCAATCTCAACCCCCCCCCCCCCACCCCCCACACACACCTCTGACGGATTGACCTGCGGCTGGAGTAGCCCGTTTGTGGCCTAACCTCTTCCTTATCATCAGCTGGGGAGGAAATAACATTCTGCATGGCTGTTGGTCTGGGTGAATACAAAAGGCTTTGTGCAGCGGTCCATGCTGTTCATGGCCTAAAGATGTGATTATCCTCAATGTTTAGAGAAACTTACATGGAGACAAGGTCAAGGTGCCATTCTCTCTGGTTGTAACCCAGCTGTCCGGATTTGATAGGACTTTGGTTACGATTGTCCTCTTCCATCAATGTATGTACATGTCTATAAATATCTATTTGTCTATATATATGTCATATTCTTGAGTAAATAAACTTTTAAAGATATTTAATTTTGTCAGTATAATTAATAAACTCCTCCACTCATTTCACAACGATAGTCATAACAGTCCCCAGATGTAAGATGATGCTCATGTTGTTTTTAGTCTCTTGTCCATTGCATGTAATTTGTGTTTTTTGGCAGCTTTTGTTAGAAATCCGGACTTGTCCTTTTAGTCAAGGATTCTAATAATTTAGTTTTTTGCTTTGTTAGTTTTGTAAAGTGCCCTTGCATTATGTGAAAGGTGCTTCAAATCAAATGTATATTATAACTAGTAACAATAATGTCAGTTGACAATAAACTTAAGATACAGTATAAAATCTCAGTTACAAAGTGCTCAGAAATGCACTGTATGATGTTCTGCTGTCTAATTCTTTAAGGCTGAGGCCTGAAATGAAGTACTGTAATGGATTTATATGTCAAACCAGGCAGTGTTTTGAACTGTTATAAATAATCAACTAAAAATAAGAATATAAAAGAAACTTGTTGATAAGGTATTCTGAAAGTTAGGAGGATAAACCCCTTCAACTAGTATCCATCATTCAATGAAGAACGTGCTTGGTCATATCTAAACTCCTCATACATAAATCAACCCATTTCAGTTTAATCCAAATGGCCTTTGCGGTCATGTTTTCAGCTCCAACAAAACTTGACAAACTTTATTCAAGAGAGAAGCGATTTTATAAATATTTTGTTTTCAAATCATTTGATGAGATGTATGAGGCCCAAAGGGATGAATTCTCCCTGTGTATACATGAATGTGTTGAGATAACACTCCCCAGGTCTTCACAGACGTATAAAGTGAAGAAATAATCCAGACAGACATGACAATCAGTCTGCTTGCATAAAGCATCCATTCAATTTGTACAGCAGTCTACTAACAACAAAGTAGACTGCCAATCCAAAAGGAAGCTGATAGGCTTCGACAGGCGGACATGGTCGCCACGAAGGAAATAACGAGGCAAAACAGAGTCAGTCAGCCAAATTATTGGAAGATTACAATGCCAAAGTAAGTTTAACACAATATGGGCTCTACAGGTTGTTCATGTAGTTGTAGTCAAAGACTCTTTTATGAGTTCACTGCAGCACCCTCCATTCAGAGGCAATCCCCTTCAAAGAACTTATGAGAGGAGAAAAAAATTGTATTTAAAGGAACTTCCACCTGTATTATTTGAGGTTCTCGGTTTGTTTTCGCTTTGGGTCATTCAATTCTTATTAGTATGTGAACAAGACTCAAGTCGGTCTGAAAAACAGCATTCGACAACTTTTGGATATGTTGGTGAGAATGCAGCCACATCCTCATGTTGATTTAATCTTAAATTTATCTTTAACACTTTCGTCTACAGTGCAGCAATCTTTGTGTGTATCCTCCCGTCGATTTAAAACATAACATGGATGTGGTGACCCAGTGTTGAGCATTGTATAATGAATGTTGCTGTAATAAGGTAATATAAGAATGCCTGCACATTAAAGGAATATTTTGGGAAATATACACGATTTTGCTTTCTTGCCGCCAGTAAATGAGACAATCGCTGAATATGATGCCGGAGCCAGGAGATGAGTAGCTTAGCATTTTCTCATTTGGACAGAACCAGGCTAGCTGTTTATCCTTTTCCAATTTTTATGCTAAGCTAACGGTCTCCTGGCTTCAATATAATCTTTTTGCGTACAGACATGAGTGGTTTCATCTTCTTATTCAACCCTTCTACAAGGATGCAAATATGCATATTTCCCCAATATGTCCAACTATTACTTGAAAGAAACACACTGTACTTCATGTTATGATTTGTGATAACATTTATTTTAGAGATATAACAAGTCCCCATTTATCCAAATTATCTGATTCACATAATATCATTGTTATGAGCCATATTGTCTCCTGTAATTCATTGATGTGCAGGACTGGCTCCTGGTTTAACTTTGGCCTAACCTACTGACTCAAGTTTCACTGTCTAATCCTTCACATGGGAATACCGTGTGCACTCTGTCAAGCTATGTTTAGCAGTATCATCATGTCCGTGAATTGCTTACATAAAACTGGAGATTAAATTATCCAAATGTATGAATATAAGACAACACAAACGCACAAGAAAAATAAAAAATGTTCGCAGTGTTATTCACCTCACTGCGTCTCAAGCTGCCATTGAGGCACTTATCACTTGATTGTGAGTTTTATTCATGATATGTCAAAGTGCAGCATAGTCTCTGCAAAATATGCATTACCAAAATAGAATAAAGATTAAAATATAGTATGTCCTGTAGGTTCTTTGCTCTGTCTATCTGACCCGCTATATTCCAGCCTATGACCCCTGTCAGGAGAGCACGGCATCTCCTGATGCTACCAAACAACTGCGCGGAGCCACACAGAGGCTGGTCAAAGCTTCACTGGGGGCCTGTTATGTTTAACTGTAGTATAAATAGCTCCATAGACTAAAATGGAAATAAAAGGTCAAATTTAAGTGCAGACATATGTATATGGAGACACAGGTTAGGCAGGCCACTGAAGAAAAGGTCAAAACTGAATGCTTTGAAGGCCTGATCAAAAGTAGTTTGTGTCTCCTTTCAGTTCTGCATTACTATGTGGTCCGTCTTGCATGCTATAGAAGTCATTGATGTGTTTTATCTTTGCTTCATGTGTCTTAAACATAGCCGGATGTTTGACTTGAACAGTTACCTCAAACAAAATAGCAAAGTAAGTGCTTTGTGGCACAGATGCTGGTGCTTTGGTCTTACATACAATAGTGAAGTGAACACTTTGCTCAGGTCCAGATAAGAGCTTCAAACCAAAACAGCGACTCTGTTCCGTCTGTGAAAGAGGAAAAGGCCAACCCTGCACCTTTTTACACTCTCACAGCCTTATTTACAGCTTCAGGAGGAGACTGTCTCTGCCTCTGATAACGCCACTTCTTTTACCAGCCATGTAGGGTAGGACTAAATAATAAGCCGGACAATGTTTAACCCCTCGCACTTGCATTTGTATTCCTTCCACCTTGCAGCACCAAACCACATTCCTCCTTTTCGTGTTAAAAACAGGCCCACAGAGATAGCCTCCCAACTGCTGAATAAGATGGTCCAGACATGAACTCATGTGCATTTTAAAGCGCAAATGTGATCCAATCACGTAAAGAAAAAGCAATGTAGTGCTCTCAAGGGAACAACATATTGTTTAATTGGAAATGTTTGAAAGTTTTAAAATTCTGAGTTATGACTGGTGGGAAAACAGAAAGTGCTAACTGTATATTGCTAACTCATATTTTTCATTAACATGTGACTAACATTTACGTGGTTAAAAAAAAAAAAATACAGATTCTGCCTTTAAATTGAACACAGACAAATGTAAATGACATTCGAGACAACCAAGAATAAACGGCATGCTCATGTCCTCGACTTCTAGATATCCATTCTTATGTTTACTACACAACTCACCAACCATTCTCTATAGATGACTTGTAATGATTTGTGCACTGAGCAGATGCTTTGAGTCATGTTCCAACTACGATGCAGTGGGTTTTAATTGCAGCGTCTCTTATGACACACAAGCCGCTGTATCAAAGAGTTGTAACCATGAAATACAACTATCCGTGTTGACTTGAACGTGCAGCTGTCTATGTGCAGCTTTATGGGGCAGGATCCTGCAGCAGCCATAAACAAGGAGCTCCATAGCGTCTTTGTTCTCCTTTGAACGTGTTGAGGCAAAATGTCCTTAATTGTCTGTGGAACCATTTCTTGGGGGAAACATTTAGATCTTTTTTTTTTTTTGTTTAATATGAAAATCTCCTAAAATAATTGTTTTTGAAGATCGCAGTTTTGAACAGTGTCTGTGTGACTCATTTCTGTAGGAGTGGTTTTTGAGGGAGCATTCAATGGCTGTCCTATTTTCCACATAATGCCTGTGACACTCGCAGGCCTAGAAACAGTGAGAGGCAACAATACCGTGCCCTGTGGCTTCTTTTATGTTGCTGTTGTGAGTATGTGATGGAATTTAATCGAATGCAAAGCAATGTGGCGATGCATTACATTTTAATTAGTTTGCAGAAGCAGGAAAGAGTTCAGAAATCTGCTTCTTGGTTGTAGTTTTCCTTCACACCAGTCTTATGGGAAGTACGGTATCATAGTCTTCTGTGTATATTTTTAAGAGTTGTATTGAACTTCTGTCCTTGCATCTTTTTTTTAAATGATTATAGATTTAAGATCAAGCATATACTCTAAAGTTCTCGTATTCTCTGAATTATGATTCATAACGGCATGAAGCAGTCACAGTATTGTACACATCCATTTTTAACCTCTACCTTTCTTGGAAAATCACCTGTGCTGCACAGAATACAATTTGAAACAGTAAGAATGCTCTTTGAAACACAAATAATTCATGAGATGCCTTTTGTAGCAAATGGTTAAAGTGCGCACCACATAACCACAACATCTACTGTTGACGCTCAACAGTGGAGAGAGAGAGAAAACAATAAAGGCAAAATGCCACAAAAGAAATCTGATGAAAAAATAACTATTCCCGAATGGCACAGTGGTTCAGTAGTTGGAAGTAATTGTACTTTACAAACGCAAAATGCACGCAAATCTGATTCTTATTCTCATAATTCCACATTTAGTGGCATCACCAACTAAATACCAACCTGCTCAAGAGACTGTGGTAACATGAGAGGCCCAGTGCAAATCAGGGTAAACCAGTGGTATCTCTCAGGACCTTTGCCTTACCTACTTTCTAAGCAATAACATTCACACAGCGGCTGGCGCTACCACTATTTTGCCCTCTGCGTCTCACGTTACTGCACTTTCACAAGCAGTAGAACTACAAGTCTGAGAACTACGATAGCTTTCATGTCGTGTAAAAAACATGCAAGGCCCTCTCTCGAGCCAGTATTTGGTTTGTCTGTTCTGAGCTACTCATGTTGCATCGAGCACTGTGAAGAGAGAAATTACTTAGTTAGTTACAATAAACCAACATTTTCTGTTGGTAAGAAACAGGAAAATGTTAAAGTCCAACATTTTGTTGACCCATTTAACCTCGCTGATCTCCTCCCTGTCCAAACTCTGGCGCTATAACATGATGACACTGTTCCTCCTTTCCTCCCGAGGGACAAGTGCAGGAGGGCTTTGTCACATATGTTGTTATTGAGCATTTTATTAAGGTTCACTCTCAAAATGTCCATTGATATACAGGGTATGTTTTATTTTGTTATATATCAAGAGAATAATCTGGCACAGTCTGATTAAGCAGTGGGCTGTGATGCCTGAACATGAATAATGTTCCTACTTGGCCATATAAACCAGCACAGATGCAATAAGCTCCATCTGACTTTTGAGTAAATACACCTCAAATTGGTTTAGTTCCATAAAGTCAGTGTCTCCGACTGAAGCACAAAGATGTATGACAACTCAGAGGAGATATCTTTCTTTTACAGGGACCGGAGCACAACAGCCCAAAAGGGGCATTTGAAATGAAAATGTGTGTAAATTATTAATTGGAATTCACTATGGATAGGCTCCTCTGATTCATATTCCGCCACGGTTGAAAGTGCGTTTGAGTGCATGGATTCGAAAAACATTTTGATAATTGATCAGTGACTCTAAGCTGCTGTACAAATCGGGCGCAAAACCAATCGGGGTGAAATTGAGCCAATTAACACACAGTTGATTGACCCCTTTGTGGTCAGGATCCTTGAATCTTAACAGGTTCATTTGTCTGCTCTCAATTGTTATTGATGCGAGGGGGTCTGGAGATGTTTCTCCAAGTTAATGGGTCCAGGAGGGATTTCAGTTGTTACATAAAATAAACAGGCAGAAGCTCTTCTTAGCTGCGAGAAGTGTCCAGAAAACCCACAGAGTTCAACAAGAAATGTATCTTACATAAGGTATGATGAAACCAGGAGCAACTGCACCTTATCTTTTTATAATGGAAAAGGTCGACATTGTAGTTTTCTACTTAAGCAGGTAACAGACCTGAGAGGTTACCATTCCCAGAAATCATTTGCTTTGCACATTATGTACCAACTGCTCAAGGGTAAAGAGCAAATTTCCAAGGAAAAAGACTGTTAACTAATGCTACTCATTTCAGAATAGGCAGAGCTTAAAAGGGGGGGATAACATGTAATTGTGCCTGCAATAAGAGAACAAGAAACCATGTGCAGTAAACGGGGAGAGGTTGATTCATGGTGCAGTATCGGGAATGTGCTTACGTGAGGTGGCACGGGGTGTACCAGACCAAAACTGAAGGTTAGATATATTGAAAAAGAGTTTTATAGCATTCAAATGATTCATTGTGATTTATTTGGTATGAACTGTCATTGCTGCAGAAAGTTCATAAGTTTCCTTTTTTTACTTTCTCCACTCACTTTCTTTCTTTCACTTTCTCACTGCTGAGGTCAAACAACCAAACCCCATGGCTGCAGATGTTTATTACATTTCTTACATTATTTACTACATTTAATAATCATTTATTTATCTTATATCATTATATTTCCCAAAGCAGAAGGAAGTCCGTCCCTACTGATGGGTTAAAAGATTAAAAAAAAGAGCTTAAAAAAACAGCTTAGTGCATTCTATTCAGTACTTTGGGTCAAGATAAAGATCTCTCAAGAGTAATACCAAATAGTTCATTTTGATATAGTACTCCATTGCTTGGCAGGATGTGCAACAACCAACAGCTACAATGGGTTTATTCACAATATGATTTAGAATTAACAGTTGCTGTTTTTCGTCCTTACATCTCAGAAATTTGTGTATATTAATGTAAAGTTTTACCTTAATCACTTACTCATTTTAGTTTTTACTTTGTTGTGCTTTAGGCTCAAAGCATATATACATTAAGTTGTGTGTGAATGTAGGAGACTACTTGAGAAAAGATTCAAGATGGGTGAGATTAAGTTAGTCCTTTTTAAATGTCTTTAAACACTGAACTGTACACAAACTAAAGTAACTTAAGGTAAAGAAAAGATGATTCTTTCTTTCTCTAAATCTTTGGAAGACAACAATGACTATCCGATGAGCAGCCACTTCTGTAGAAGACATATCTTAAGTGTTCTTACAGTATTGGGGGGGGCCTGACCTTCATCTGTCTGTTGTGCAACAGTGTTCTCACACTGGCATCAAAATAAACCCACTGCTGGAAAACAACAGGAGATTCAAAAACACTGTAAATAACACAAGTTTGAGTTATTTTATAGTCATACCCTCCTGGTATTTTAACCCCCCCAACAAAAGAAACCTGGAGAAGAACTCACACTAACAGCTCAGCCGGGCACTCACTGCAGCACGCTCAAAAATAAAGATTCAGGAGAGTACATGCTCTAACCAGGGAGTATGCTTTCACAAATGTACTATTCAAGCACATAATGGGTCTCCTGGGACCAGATTCATAGCTTGTTATGCGCTATAGATATTAAGTAGTTTGGGATACTTTTCAAATATTCAAAAACTATTTCAACCTTAACTGAAGTAGTAGTCTTCCAGCATGCAATATCGGCAACCTGGTAATAGTTGTATGGGAAAGTAATTTTGTAGGAGACAGGGTTTTAACAATGTTTTTATATCTATTTCAAAAGGTTTGAAAATATTTTTCTCAAGTTAAAATATTCTATCTGCAATTGGGGGTTTTTGTTCCTCCATCCCGTCCACTTTTAACATTTAAGGTATAATCAGAATTGTAATTCCTCATCCAACAATAGATGAATCCAGTTAAGCCCGTCCATTTTTAGAGGTGGGAAGCCAGTGAGGGATCATAGTGACTTAGTATCGACATAGTCATCGTGACGTCACCCATTGGTTTGTAGACTGCCATTTTGAAGCCTCGAGTTCGGTAAATAGGCCGTCACCATCTTCGCTTTTGTGCAACCAATGAACGGAAGTGACCATATTTGGAATGCGGAGGAGTGACCTAGAGACACCGTATACATCTCTGGTAGCCGCAGTGACGTATAGGGCATAAGGCATACTCCGCTTTGTGTTCTATTTGACTCTAAATGGGACCATCATTTACCAAATTAACATAATTTCGCATTGAAGAAGACTTAAAACTAGCGATTGAGACCATAAACTCATGTTCACTGAGGTAATAAATCAAGTGAGAAGAAGGGTAATTTTCTTGTAGACTTCCATACAGTCAGACTTCTTTTTGCCAGCAGAGGAGGCGCCCCCTGCTGGTCAGGAGAGAACTCAAGTTTTAAGACAATTCCGCATTGGCTTCACTCGGCAGAACCAGAGGTTGCCGCCTGTCCGTAGAGGAGGCAGAGATCTGTAGGGGATAGTGATCATGCTGAAACTGCTAAAAGAAGAGTATAATAGTTCAATAAAAGGTAGCACACTTTTTGTTTTTTGTTTCAAGGTACATTTCGGTCCAAAAGGTGACTTTACCGTGCTACAGATGATGCTAGTTTCATTTGGCACGATTGCTGTGGCAGTAAATGTGCACCGCATTGTGGGGACTTTTATTTTTATCCAACTGGTTCTGCCTGCCTGGCATTTTCCGCATCTTTTCAGACACATGTGAACGTCCCCTAATGATAAAGAGTGCTAGCAGCAGCTAATATTTACTGACAAATTGCAGTGCCACTCTGCCCTTGTAAACCACATAGTGGTCAAAGTGGGTGTATGTATAATAAAATCCTTTCATCATGATGTAAGCAATTTGCTGCGACTTTGCGTCCACAGTTATCAAGTGCATCCCCCTCTTTTACCGCCGCAGCGCCACTCTGGTGACGCAGCGACAATCCTGTCAAATGAAAGTAGCAACATCTTTAGCGACGAAAAGTACACCAGGTAAAAAACCTGGTGTACTTTTGTTCTGAGTGTGTGTGTGTGTGTGTGTGTGTGTGTGTGTGTGTGTGTGTGTGATTCGTTGCTCTCCACATTGGTTGCAACCTTCGCGCTGGTTATGAATATTTAAGAGAGCTTCAGACCAGCAGCCGGGAGCAACAAGAGAGAGGGGGAGAAAGTTATAGTTTTGGACAATGGGAGGGGAATTTAAAGTGAGGGTGAGAAAGTGAGAGATTGTGGGATGATGCCATATTCTCAACACAACAATGGGCAGCAGCAGACAGAGATAGTGGTCTCTCAAGAAACAGAAGGGGTTCAATAGTTCAATCGAATATAATGTAGTGACTCACATAGTGATGTAAGGCTGACCAATTGCTTCCACCGATGCTTATGCTTTGATTGTTTCTAGCAAAGAGATTTTTTATTATTCTCGGAAATTTAACACTGTCGAGGCAATTTAAATACAGGGGAATTAATAAAGTGCAAATATAAGAGTGGATTTCTGTTGGTTCAAGATCCCCTAGGCATGCTGTTGCATACCTGTAAACCATGTTTCTTTACAACTGATCATGTTTGATGAATGAAAAAAGTCCTCTTTACAGTTTGTTTTTCCCTCCCGAATCATACGATCATACGATTCACTGTAAGCTCCATAAATCCGTGGGCTACAAGGGGGGGGGGAGGGGTGCATCTTGAGTCAGTCGGTGGGCTGTGACATCGACTCCACTTTGTTGAGCACCAGGAAACATTGGCCCTATTTGCAAGCAAAACTAAACGACTCCAAATGGCTGTTACGTTTCATCTATGAAAACAATATGGCACAGCACAGTGCGGTACAGTGTCGACGTATGTTATGTGTACATAGCTGACAGGGGATTTGCTTCAATTTACAACCAATGAGACCGACAAGGCGTGAAGACGTTGCCATCCTTGGAGCCCTGCACACACACACACAAACAGTATTCTCTTGAAATAAAAGGTGGATAGAAGTCAGAATCATTTGCCATGCAAACAGAAAAACATCACATCGATGTCCCTGTTGCTCTCAATAGAGTAGATTGCCATCAACAATCTGGTGGAACAACATGGAAATCACTTTCCGCCAATTCCATCACCTCGATCTTTGCGTGGCAGCAGTATTCGACTGCGGCAACTCTGGAATAATGTAAATCGCCGCATCTCTTTCTTCTTCTCACATGAGACTCGAGGGCTGGAGGGGTTCGGCTGATAATTGGCTTGATTGGAGGTTTAGTCGGCGAGAGGGAGAGGTTGTCCTGTAGCGCCACCCGCATCTCTCTCCTGCAACTCCGTCTTCATACATCCCTGAGTCAAATTTGAATAATTCATCAGCATGTTGTGGGTTTATTTTGTCAAAGCATCCCCAGACATGATGGAAGGCAGGGTTTGGGTGTGGGAGGAAATGGAAGCAGCAAACTCTCAGGGAATGATCAACACAGTTTTTTAGATCTTGTCAGAAACTTGTCTTGCATCCATCATGATGGGTAATTAGGTTTATGACATGGGAAGGCACAACATCTTATTTTTAAAATGAATGGGGAAGCAAGCCGATTGCACAGCAACTTCTGGAAATAACGGTTAGCCTGGACCTCAAAATTATCCCAGATGCATATTTCAGATTCTCTTTTTGAACTACTTTGGTTAAAGTCTCTTGGATGTATAATTCACCCTGTTGTGTAATATGCACTATACTGATGGGGGAATCGGTATCCACAGACAAAATAAGATGCTTGCTCTTCAGAATTGATGGTTTTTAATCACCAAGTCGTACATGAACATTTAGGTCACCCTTCTTTAGTTAAGATGGCTTTTGTGCCCTGCAGCTAGTGTCTCTATTGAAAGATACACCACCCACTCAGGAGGGACCACAAAAAAACTGGAGAATTTTACTTCTTCCTTCTTTTTTTGTGTATTGTTTACCGTCTATCAAAATCCAGACGTGCTCACTCTAGTTATTTTGCTCTCTGACATAAACGTCTTAGTTAATGAAAATCCCACACTTCTGCTTTCCTGTTTGTTTGCATCTTCATCATGCTGGTAATTATCATCGTCCTGCTTTCAAATTCCTGACACGTGGTTTTCATGCCTCAGAGAGAACCCTTGTGTTTTTTCTATCCCGTAAATGACAGTCAGCCTCTGGGACTTGTCTCACTGTAGCCTTTTTCAAATTTGCAAAACACTTCCCTCTTTCCAAGTTCCAAAAAGTTGCATCTTTAAAGCTATGTCTCTGCTTGTGGAGGATGGTGAGCCTAAAAAAATAAATAAAAAATACCCTCCTATTTTTAATTTCTCCTTTATTTTTACATCTATGAACTTGTATGTCGGCTTCAATTTAATGGCTCGCAGAAACTCTTCTGCACCTAGATGCCGGTTTGTGCTCAACTGTCTTGGAGGCCTTCTTTAGACAGTGTCCTGCTGAGATGGGGGATCTGCTTTTCAGAGAAGCTGACATTCAGTTGCGTCTCTCAGGCTCATGGCTAGCTCTCTGGGGAAGCTGAAGGAACAAAAGCCTGAACGTGGCATGGATCCTGGCAAAACCAGCCGCTGTAGATTGGCTCTGCCCTCCCTGCTGAGATACACTGATAAGGCCATGGAGCTAACTGACAGAATCCTCTTTCTTAAAAGGAAAGTCTGCAACTCCCGCTTCTCTTCTCTCTTCAAAGTCTGAATGTAGATAATTGTATTGCTGTCCTAAGATGGAGAGGAGGGTAAATAGCAAATACCTCCATTCCTTTGACATACACTAGTGATGATGGTGCAGGTTTTTACAGATTCTACCAGGTTTTAGTAGGTATCAGGTGAGGTTTTAAATAATTGTAACATATATTGACTCTTTAAATTTCCTGTTATTTCCCCCAACCTGTTTCACTCCCAACTCATCAAATACCTCCACTTGGCCAGTGCCCCTCGGCGTCCGATACCAAAGCACGAAGGCACCCTTTAGTGTCTGTATGTGACGCACCGAGCTTTAGTAACTAACCCAAATGTAAACCCAACTGCATCATTATTAGACGCTTATAGCAACAGAGTATAAAGTGCAAGATAGTCCGCTTAGGGTGGCTGGTTGAGGAGTTTTTTGACCAATCCATCCTCTTCCCTTTTTGGAATTTGTAATTTTATAACATATCACGCCATTTCCTCCTCCAGACGGACAAGAGTAATAAGTTCTTTGTCACTTGAACATAAACAGATGTCACTTTTGGGCATTGAAACAATTGATTGGTGTTCAGGTTATTCCAACATGCTTGCACATGTTGGAACATAATTGAATCCTCACAGCAAAGTATTTGAAAGCACAGTGCAGTGTATTCAGAATATAGCATTATGATTGACAAGCCACCTGATGCGCTTTGACCCTGCAGCCAATGCAGATTACAAAAATAAAAGATGGGGAATGTTTTTACAAGATATATGACTCAGGTCTGGCCGTCTGCCCTGCCTTCTTTGATGGAGGGAGAGTCAAGGACATTAAGATGGTAATGCACGCAAATACTTTCCGGTCAATGCTCGGATTGAGATGCTTAAACTCTGCGTGGCATTGTTTTGGATGCACACTGAATCTCTCTGCTGCCCCCGTAATGACTGCAAACTGCAGTGTAATATTGAATAAAACAGAAACAAAACAAGCCGAGATTCAATAGTGAGAAATAAATGGGTCTTTTCTACAAGACCAGGGAAGTGTATCTAATCCCTTAATTAGACAGAATGTCCACATTAGGTTTTTTTTCTTTTTTCGTGATGGCCATATATATGTAGGGAAGAGAGAGGAATAGAGAGAATGGGAATAATTAAAATAAAAGATAATAAGGTTGGACTCTGACATCGCTCTAGATTTGACGATCAGCTGAGGTCCTTAAGAGAAACCACAAACTGAATTCAGAGACAGGTTTGAAACCTCTGTTTCCCTTCACTGATTAATGAAAGTAGGGAAAAGTAGTGTTTTGTTGATATCATCTGGTTTGTTTGTACCGAATTATTGCTGCCAAGAAGAGAAGCACAGCTTTTTTTTTTTTTTTTTTTTTTTTGGCTATCTGTCTCTTTGAGAGAAGGAAATTTGTCTACTTTTTTGCGTCACCCTGAGCCAGACCGTACTTCACAAAATCTACTTGCTGCAACAAACTTGCAGCATCACAGAATGTTTGAATCTTAAATCACACTTTCCTCAAGACTTTGAGAGGAGAGTGAGGGGTGTGGGCGTGGGGAGGGTCACATAATGGGTTTAACTTCGGCTTGCTGCTATTACGTTACAATGAAACCAGCAGACACTAATGGAATGATAGCAAATGCAGCCAGGGAATGCAACGTTGCTCATTGTGTCTTAAAAGTGAGGAATTATACCAATAAGTATGGTTAATGGGAACACAAGTCTGAGCATATGAAGGGGTTACATGTCAACAGAATAGTAAGCTGTGTTGTAAAACTGTAAAAGATTTGTAAAAAAAATCAAGATAGTGCTGGGGATGCATGGAGGTCATTTCTGTCTCTAAGGATGTTGCAATAGATGACAACGGAGGAGGGAAGGCAGCATATTGGAACACAAACACCGGTGATGTCTCCCTTAGCGCCTGTTCCACCCCAAATTCTCTATGGCTCTATGGCAACCGTCTCTATGGCAACTGTTGGCTTTTTGAAGACCACCTTAACACAGACACACACAGAGATGCTGTACATGGACACAAACCCGTGTTGTAGCCTAGTGTGCAATGACAGGTGATTCATGCAGTGGGGGAAAGGTTTGTCTTTCTGTGAAAGATATCTCGAGTTTGCTACAAAAGGCATTTTATTTAATGAGAGACTCGGGTGATCAATCATGATTATGTTCTTAATCTCTGCGGAATATATTTGCTGTTGTGCTGAATTATGAACGGAGACATGCGGTGGCCAACAGGGGCAAAGCATTTCCATGAGGAGAAACATGCTGCAGTTTCAGAAACGAAGTTGAAAAAACAATTTCAAAAATCTAAAATAAATACGATGTAAACTTGCAGCAAATTAAAGAATGTGCTGCAGAAAGCCAAAACAAATCCATTAACGGCAAACACGCTGTGAAAATACAGAAACGATGCAAAGTCAAGAACACACAAACCCCAAAAACAAATGCAACAGAAACACGTTGCATGTCAAGTCAACACAACGGAAGCTCTATTATAATAGAAATACTATAAAAGAGCAACAAATGTACGTAGCTATCGAATAAGGCCAAATGTAAAAAAAAAAGAATACATATCTCTTCATGTCGCTGCAGAGCTTCCGTTGTGTAGACTGGATATGCAGTGTTTTTCTGTTGCATTTGTTTTCGGGTTTGTGTGTTTCTGACGTTACAGTGTATTTGCAACGTGTTTGTTGTTAATGCATTTGTTTTGGCAAAAATACAACATTATAAAATAACCTTCTTGCCGTTCAATCTCTTTTGTGTCATTTTTCTAATCGTACACAAGCACCATTTAGCTTGCAAAAGGCTGCATTGTTAACTTGGATTATGTAAGTCATAAAATCCCAAATGGCAGCTTGTTTTGGGATTTATATGCGAGGGAATGGGATCGGCATGTAGGACAGCAGCTCAGAATATCATCAACAGCATCAATGTGGGGTGTGCAAAGAGTAGAGTCGAGATGTAATTGCGTAATAATTCTGTTTCGCTCATACGTTTGCCACTCTGGCAATCATGATGGAAACACCCTGAAGAAGGATGCCCAATAAAGCTCTCGCCCTCGACAGTCATAAAAACGAGAATGCAGAGACCCAGTGGTAGATGGTGAATAAGATTATGTGATATGTTCACCCCAGAGGTGATGGAGATCCTGGAGGACATCTATTAAGGCTGGCTCTCTGATGTTTTTTGTTTAGACTCTCCTAAATATTCTTGCACAGTGAAATGTAATTAATAGTTTAAAGCTGCAATGATTAGCGTCCAGCAAAACTTAGTAGCCGAAGTGTTGTTTATGTTTTGTTTGAAGAGAGCATTCTTACTGAAGGAAAATGAGGACAAAGAGGAAGTTGTAAAGAATGAAGTAAAAAACATCTTTTCTCCATTCTCTCATGTTTTATAATCCCGTTGGGCTCAGTTGTTATAACCATTCTGACAGCTTCCTTGCATTATCAGTTCTCTATGAACGCCTTCATTATAAATCTGTGCTCCTGCCATTGGCGTGTTAAATAATTTAAAGACGCTCAAGCCAAGAAGCCGCCAAGTAGTAAAGATCAGCTTCAAAGCTAAGCACTCAAGTGTTGTTGTTTATTCAGCCTTCAATACTGTATTTCTTTGAGGTCAAATTTATCTACAATAGCACCGTTAGTTATGCACCTAAACCGGTGCTTTCTTTATTCGCTTTAAAATACCTCAGTTGCTGCTACACATCCATTTTAGTGCTCTGTAAAGCCTGATACAAGTTTTAATGGGACACTACATGAGATGAATGTGATGCACAACATAGACATGCACCATTTCTCATAAATCACAGACGGCTCCACATAAAATAAAATGTAATCTGTATGTGTTTGCAGGAGAAAAAAGAGGTTTACAGGAGGCTTTATTAGTGTTGGAGGAGCTCAAGGTTGTTTGTGTGCATGTATGGGTGTGTATTATTTGTGTTGTGGGGACATAAACATAAACACATTGTCACACTGTGTGGCACTCAAAGATGAATGCCCCCTTAATGTAAATCATTACATTTTAGGGTGAAGATTTGTAGGTTAAGGTAAGTCATGTAGAAACTAATATAAGTCAATCTAATGTCCTCTAAAGTGATAGAAACACAACTGCGTGTGTATGTGTGTGTATTGATGTGGATGTGAAAGTTTCTATTTACATCCAGTCTTTATGTGCATGCGTGTGTGTTTGTGAATTAGAGAAACATCAATATTCTGGATGTTTTCAGGTTCACCCTCACTGCCTCTGTCGATTGCACAAAGACTCAAACATTTTCAGTCCATGAGCCACGTGGAGAGAGATTTTGCTTCCAGATGGCATGCAGAAAAAAGGACGAATTGCCACAATGCATGCTGAACGTTGTCGGCTACCAGTAAGTGAATAAGCAACAGAGACAAAATGGGAAATGACATCAGTGAAAATATATCAGAATCCCACAGCAACACACCACAAAAGCAAACATTACATTTCCTGTAGTGTTGGAGCCCGCCGGCATGTCTCCAAATCAAGATTCAACACCAAACACCATTGAAAGTGACACTGGTGACAAAACAGATTAAAAAGAAAACCAGTCAGATGGGCGCAGCGTCCAAATTAACACGGAACTACAGCAAATGTGTCAAGGCTGGTGCACACAATTAAGACATAACAGTGTGGCAAAATAAAGTTTTCCATTTCCTGCTGCACATTAACTCGGTACTTACTTGCATGAGTGAGCAGCGAGCGATCCACTTTATGTCACCTTAATTATCATCTGGAACAACACGCAGACTTGCATACTGCAGGCGAAGTCTGCACCTCTGCCATCTCTGCATGTGGCAAATGAACAGTAGATACAGCCACAGCAAAAACACCGATGTAGTGCTCAGAAGCATCATCAAGAGAGAAGATTGTTCAACTGGATATAGTGGCAACTTCCAATTGAACCGATCATGTCAAAACCAGTAAGTACATGGTTCAAAAAGCAAAGCCGTTTGCTCTGGATTCAAATTCACATTTTGAATAATGAATATGCTAAAACTCTGAACTCCATCTGAACTCTACATATAAATTATTCCCAAACTAAATACTTCGTTTTACCCTTTGGGCTGAAGAGTAGGTTTCACTTTCTTTAAAAGCAAGACATTCCACAACATAATTAATAATCCTTTGGATCCTTCCCCTGACTGAAATGAAAACTGCAACACCCTCCCCTGAATGTCTCAAAGTAAACATGCAAAAAGAATTTGAAATGTTATACTCCAATTTAAGCCTTGTATTAATAGAACAATGATTTTCAATGGGAGTAGCTTACTCCAGTATTGACTGTACGACTGTGCTGTGTACTGCCAGTCAGGATAAGTGCTTAGATGAATGCCAAATTTAGAGGTGGGCTGTTAACTTTGCACAATTTAACAGACTAATCCTGAGACAAGTTTGCGTTGTATCACGGGGCTCACTGAACCGCCTAGTGGCCGTAGACAGAAATGCATGTTAAGATTTAAATGTTATCTCGGATTTATTATTTTTTATTATAACACAGAGTAAGAAGATAACTTTGTGGTCTTTTTGGAGATCCCAATAGACTACACTTCTCTCTGTGTCTGAACATACCCTGAGGATATCACATAAAGCTCACCATTTAACACATTATACCTTCTTACCAGCCATTAGAGTGAGCTGCTGGGATTGTTTTCATTTTGTGAGTCTGTGTGGCAAAATGTGGTCCTGGAGACACCAACTGAAGCAGGAACCACCACAGAAGTGGTTGAGTACTTTGCCATCTGTCTGTGGACAACATTTGTCACTGTGATAGAATTACAACCGTGCAGGATGCAGTCATGAAACTTTACAGGTGTGTAGTTGAGATCAAAATGAAAGGCAGAGTTTGAAGATGGATGTGGTCCCCAATTCAAGTGACTGAGTAATCTACAGCAATACATTTCAATTCTAACGTATATCTTTAATTGTGCATAACAATTCATCTGGCCCTCTCTTGAAACACATGCACTTGACCATGTCACTCACTTCTTGCACATTGTTAGATCACCTCTGACTCATGCTCCGGCATTAAACAAGTTAATTGCCTCCCTGGGCAGTGTGCAGCTGTGAATAAATATCCGCTAATTGAGTCATTTTCTTAATTCCAACTCATTTGGAATCACATTGGTTCTGACTGACTCCTGCTGATGCCCAGCAGTGTTGATGAGAAAATGATATTTGACCAGAGGAGTCACACCCACAGAGAATGACACAGGCCTCCAATTAAACTGGATCATAATCTCGTACGCTTACGCTCTCACCACGATGCATACATTATCTTAGCCTTAGTTCTCCCATACAGTCACAAAGCCAACAGACATTTTCCTCATCACCAAGTGAGCTGTAACCTTGAACGGTTGATAAGTAATATTACTTTACCCTGGAGGAAATACCTCAGATTGCCCCTCTACCTTAATGCACTAACATTGTTCTAGTTTTAATTGCACAACAGTCACTAGAGGTGCAGAGAAACTAGAGCATTACAAATAAAATGAGGGATGTTATATGTTATTACCCCACGTCTAGACGATCAACAAAAAACAGAAAAAAGACAGCTTCCTTACATTTTCAGATGAAAGGATTTTATTTAGAGGGTCCCACACAACAATGAACAAAGACATCTTCAAAAGAAGAGGAACTTAATATCGCTCGAAACTTTAACGAATGCACGAGTCTTCCACTTCAACAGACCCTCAGGCGTCAGGTGCTCATGCCTAAAGGCAACAGTGATGTTTGAAGATGTGAGCGTTTGATGTATACCTGAAATCTGCTGTTTGCAAATACAAAATGATTTCCTTTTGTATTTACCAGAAATCCTCTAAATGGCTGCTCTTTCAGAGAAGTGTTTAACATAAATCTACTATATGCAAGTACGGATTGGAGGGCCTGCAATCCAGCGGTGGAATGGCAGGCAAAGAGAGGTTGCTCAGGGCAGACAGTGATGGATGGGGAGTGTCTGCAGCCGTCGGCTTAGTGTTAAGCATACGCTGCATCTCTCTCTCGTCCCGCTGCCCTTTAAGGAGCATCAGCAAGCACTCCATAACTCAGCGGCAAGGAAGGTGGGACGCACAGCGCTGGTCAGCCCCGATAAAGGTCTGTGTCCTTGAGAGGGGAATAAAGAGTAAACGGCACATGATCCTCACCTTTGTCGTGTGGACATTTGTGCATTCGTGCGTGCTGGTGAGCGTTGTTTGTGTTGTGTGACAGGAGGAGAAAGTGTCAGCTCGGGCTAATCAGGCTGCCACTCAAAGTAGTTCAGGTAGATCTGATCAGGGTGGGCCGAATGTTTCAGACTTGATCGACACAATGTGGCGCAATTGGTTGGTAACTTTTTAATGGATTTCTTTCAGGAGATTTCTTGCGTACGTAAATAATATAAGTTTGCCACTCTCCATAAAGTCATGAGATTAAAAAAGTTTTTGAAGTTCAGTACAGCACATATGCGAGAGCCAAGTTCTTGGTAAAGAAAACTGAATGTTGAAAGTTGTCTGAATGGCCAACGAGTGCGAGCTGAACCTGGGGGTAATCGTCCAAGAAATGTTTCATCAACTTGTGCGCTCCCTTCCTCAGCAGATTGGCATCCCCTCCTGTTCGCCTCGTCTTTCCAACTTTCTCTCTCACTCCATCATTCAATGAATGACCCTGAACAACTGTCAGTGTAGCAACATTTAATGGTCTCTGCAATCACTGTGACATGTTTGCAGTAAACAGAGACCCCTTCATGGCCCTTTGTCGGATGGAAAGAAAATAAAAACACAAACGGTTATCGTTCAGTCTCCAAATGGCCTGTATGTACAATCGAGTGGGTGAGATATCATTTAAATTAAAACAAATACATTTCACGTGGTGATTTGAGCATTTTGAAATATTGCAGGAGGAAGAATTTTCCAAATATGTTAATAAATGTAATAAACTTGGCGCAAGATCAATGATGTTGCTACTCGAACTGATGTGCAATGCCAGAAGAGATTTCAAGCAGTAATCGAGTGTTTAGCTCCTGTTTAATCACAAAGTATATATTCCTCATACTGAGGATGCTTTTTACATAAACTAGAAAAGGACAAAAAAATGCTCCAATTTAAAATACTTTCCGTTTGCTTTTTTTCAGATCAATATGTTGCTTTTGCAAGAAATAAAAACACAGCTGAAGTGGCATGTTTCCCATAACAGAGAGAGAGAAAAAAATCAATGTACACCTGACAGAATATCATGAAATCATGACGGCGCGTATACATTTTTTTTCGATGCCTCAAGGCTTTCTTCAAAGCCATAAAATTCTTTTCATTTCAGCGATGCTTTATTACCATGTGCTGTATTACTCTGCAGGGGAGTCTTCATAGTGAGTGACGCTGAATAATAGCACAACATATTATAGAGCACCAGCCATGTCGATATCGGTTGCTTTTTTTTTACGTTTGTATGCAAGGACACCGCAACTAAATATGCTATACTTAATGTGTACACGACAGCGAGAACACTATCAAGTGTGTGACGCTAAAAGACTGCTGAATTTCAAGTTATGTTTAGTGTAAACGCTTCATTACTAGAGTTTGAGTTGGTGTTCGGGTTGGGATTTTAGTTTTAAAAAATGCAGTCCGGTCAGATTACCATCATCTGCAGAGATGGAGCAGAAAAGCAAATGACACTTTGTTGAGAATACCCTTTTTTCCGCTTGACTGTCGGTTAACGTTGAACTCACAAATTACAGTGTATTTGGCCATAAGCAATAACACGGAACAGCTTCAGTTCATGATGTCCTAGAGTTAAGATGCATGGCACATAGATATAGATACCTGTGTCAGCTGGTCAATGAGGGTCCACCGGTGTGTGATGAATTGAGCAGTGACATCTGTCGGGGAATGTTGCCGTGCCATTTTGTCCCACGGCGACCGGCTCATTTCTCAGTGGAGATGTGGAGTCTGGATGGGCAGCAGGGGCAGAGGGGCCGAGTGGGACTCTGTTTAGAGTACATGTGGGCAGCCGGCTGTCCTCTATCTGCTGGTGTAAGAGCCAGACTCAGCTGAAAGTGCAGCTGTCACTTCTGCTGGTCTCGCTTTCTCAAGTACCAACTTCTGAGTTGTTTGAACTACTTTCATAATGGCATTGCTTCAGAACGACACGTGAAGGATTTCTGATTAGACGTCCTTTCAGCAGGTCGGAATAGTTTGTCAGTTGTTTCCAAAACTGTGCAAATAAGATGCCAAAATACAACCTTTTTTTCTGATTTGCATTTCTTCGGTTAAGGTTCGTTTAGGTTTATGCACAAGTGAAAGACGATGGGCTGTGTGGTGGCTAGCACTGTCGCCTCACAACAAGAGGGTCTGGATTCGACCCTGGGCTGGGCTGCATGTTCTCCCCGTGTCAGCGTGAGTTCTCTCCGACTTCCTCCCACACTTAGGTTAATTGACTACTCCAAATTGCCCATAGGTGTGAATGTGAGCGTGATAGTCTGGCTAAGTATCCTGCCTTCGCCCAATGTCAGCTGTGATCGGCTAAAGCCCCACCATGACCCTGAACAGTGTAAGTGGTTAAAGATAATTGACAAGGGAAAGATCACACAGTAGTTTGTGTTAGAATTACTACTAATGTTTAGTGGATCTCTGTTGTCACGGAAAAAATAACTGGTTACGGCAAGGGAATAATTACTTTGGCCATGACGGGGCTTTGTCTCTTGAACGTAAACTGATGTTTTGGTGCTTTTTGCTGAAACAACTGATGCTGTCTTTTGTTCTTGGGAGTCTTTTGTGCATACAAATATGATGGGAGAGCAATACCCAGTGATATCATTTCGTGAAACAATTGTTTTTTTTTTTTTGCATGTTTGCTCCATATTGGAAATAGTAGACTCATCAGAGACCCAAATAAAAGAAAATGGCTTATCTCCTATTCTATTTCCAGTGATTTTATGATTTGGTATTAGATGTCTTCTCATCTCAGCTTCCCATTCTTGAATGTCCTCTGATAAATAAAATGGTTTGAATAAACAGGCCCACATTTATGAAATGTAATTGTGTCTGAATGTTTAGAAGTGTCAGCTTTAGAGATACTGCTGCTGCTTCCTCTCAAGGGCTGCACACAGTCAACTGTGTGCATTTCAAAACAAAACTCACCTGGAGGCCATGCGGGTCTCTCTGGAATATAATTCCTCATTACAAGGCAATGAGTTTATTTTGAAGAAAAATAACCCCAATGAGATTTGGGAGGGGATCTTTTTATTGCATTTTCATTTATTTACCTTTTAACCTTCATTACGAAATAAAACTCCATGAACAGATTTCTTGTAACTTGATTGAGAAATTCCATATCCATCGTCACTCCATGGGACTTAAACTCAATTAAAACAGGCATTTTCTTGTATTATTTTTCATCGTCTCAAAAGAACTACGATGATACATGAATCGCTCACACATTTCATTTTCATCCGATGCATTGCTTTATGTAACATAATCCCCCTTTTTAGTATTTACAGTAGATAATAGAAGCCTTTTTGCCACCAAAGGGAGGCTTACTGTGGATTTCAGCCAAGGTCAGTGTACGAAGAACAACTGACTTTCACATTGAAAGTTTGCCATTAACTTTCCCTTTCAAAGCCTTTACCCACTCACAGAATTCCAATTAATGAATCCACACTTTTCTGCCTTCTCCCTCATTAAGGAGTATTGAGAGGGAAAGGTGTGCACCCCATGTAAAGAGATGGGAACTTTGACCCCTCTAATCTATACGTGTGACAGAATAATGGTACTTTAGCTCCAGGGACGGACATATGTAAATCAAAGACTTGGACTATGCGGCATGAGTTAGGTGAGGGTTTGTAAACGGATGTTTTCATTTAGTTTTGGTGTTATGCCCCATTTTCTTCAATTCACGAAGACTTTGCTCCATTTTTGGACTACAGTTCACAATTCTGATGGAGCAAGCGTGACTTCAATTTTTTCATCAGACAGTCTACGAGTATAAGCTCTGTGTGGATGCTACAAGTGGTAGCGTGGCGATCTACTCGGCATGTGTGAAAAGCCTCCTCCAAACGGACAGTGAGTACAGAACTACTGTCTGTAGTGTCTGCAGCTGTCGGTGTACATGCCCATTAGGGACTACAAGAGAGGCTTTAGGCAACTGTATATTGCTTACAGAAATAACAACTCTTAAGTTGGAAGGTTGGAAATCAATTGGATGGCTACATCACTTGCTACTGATTGGTTAGGTCAAAAGAAAATACCCTTTCTTTCAAGCAGAAATCAGACAACATGAACACACTGTCATTTTACTCAACACCTGTAAAATGTGTCTGTAAGAAACGCAGACTACGACAAGAATTATTTTGAGAACAAGCCTACAGCTGTCCAAAAACCTTAAATTCAACAGAATTCACGTCAAACACAGTTAGTCTTTTAATTTGACTGAAGGTAACGGTAGAAAGTAGTCCCCTGGAAATCCCTGCAGCTGTTGTAGCAAACTGCATAGAACTGTAGATCCATTATTTTTGCCAAAATGCATGCTTCCCCACATCTCCAGGTACTATTTAAAATGTCATCATGATCAAAAGAAATAATGGACAAAAATGTGAGAACGGCAGCCAGTTTGCCAAGTGCCGATTTCACTTTAACATGACATGAACAGTAAAACATTGACATGGAAGCTTGTAAGTTCAATTTTGTGAATCCAGTTGAGCAATTTGAAGTGATATTTCCTTTTGTCTCCAGTCATTCATCACATCTTTACTGAATATACACATGTTATACTGTGATCAAAGGGTCAAATACAGAGAGCAACTTCAATCAATCATTATTAAAGCAGACAACTGATGAAACATCAAAGAGTCACGCTGTCCAAATTAGACTTGTCATTTAACACTCGCAACACTATTTAGAGAACGGTTTCAAGTTTCCCTTTTTTTACATGCTGATACAGGAGCACGCTTCTTGTATTAACCGCTGTGTGAACCAATGTAAAGTAACCCCAGTGTGTATGCAAATGAGCTGATTAATTAGACAGCATTGTGCTCGGTTTCTTCTTCATGGTCATAGGGTGGGTGACGGGGAGATGGGAGTTGCGCTTGGGGAAGAGAGGAAATCAATATCTCAACATTTCAGGTCTCCCTGTGCTTTTTTTTTAGTAACGCGATGCACAGGTGTTAATCACTGAGTCAATTGTTTCATTAATCAAGTGAGGAGTCCCTGAAGGCTGAGATAGGTATTACAGCTCTCTCGCTCGCTCGCTCTTCCTGACAAGTAGATAACTATCCTTAAAAGAGAGAGGAGATAGAGGTGACTGTGCTACAGCAGAGCCAAATCTCACAGGGAGGCTGTCAGGCTGAGTTGCAACACCGAAAAGCCTCCTGTCCTGATCATCTTGTTTCCTCAGCTGACTTCTTTGGGGCTGACGACACTGGTCATGTTTTGACAGTTTCTGTCACTTCCTCAGTCTGTTGAAATCGTATGTAACAGAACAGATGAGCAGACAAAGGTTGGGCCCAGGATTTGAAATCTCAAGAAATTACTATAAATGCTTTCCCCATTGTGCAGGTTCACTAACCTGCAATTAGTTTGCAAAATTGAAGCTGCTTGTTTCTAAGTCAATAGAGTCTCTCGCTGTCTCTCTCATATGATGAATGTTAAAACAGCCTTCTAGTGTCCAAATATGCATTCAGAAAAATCCAATTGGCAAAGCAACAGTGGTACAACATAAGTGGATCCATATGGTGCCCTTCAAGGCAGGTTTATGTAATGTCTCAGGGGACTTCTACCTGTGAAAAACACTGCCAAGTGCCTTCAAACCTTACTGATGCCTCTTGAATACTGCACTGTTCCATTAAAAGTGCATTTGCTTTAATTCACCATTGTGCGGCATAGTGTAAAGTTAGCAAAATGCATTTCGTATCCTTGACAACTTTATTTATACATGAAGCCGAGCTACAGCGGTACATGTGGGGGATCATTTTTTACACTTCAAAGCTCATTGTTTCTCGGAGGCCTTGAGAGAAAAAAACAATGAGAAAAGGGTCATGCTTTCATAATAGATGCCGGCATGTACAGTAGCAACACTAGATTGCCAGAAGAAGCAGTCGAGAGTCCTCTAACAGAATGCATATTATACATATACAATGTGTTCGTTAAAAGACAGTTTTATTAATAATGCTGGCATTCATCTGTGTTTCTGTTTTATCAAGGTTTCTATATTTTACTCGACAGAACGAGTCGTCGCACAGTCTATCCCTCACATATTATGTAGAGTAGAGCTAAGAATAAACTGTCATGCCAAAGTTGTGAGATGATTATAGACCCCAATATTTCAGTAGAACAATCGGAGTAAGGAAAATGAGCAATGCGATAGTGTATCTCATCCCCTCTGGCACATCCTGAACATATAGAAAGGATGATTTTGATCAGCCATAAGGAAGGGCTTTACACAGACTCAGATGGCTGAGAAAATTCCTGCAGCAAAGGCGTATTAACGTCCTCACTGGGACGCAGATAAGAGATGAGAAAGCTATAGTGCATATCGGAGACAAATAAAGGTGAGATGCGAGATTTCTCCTCACTGAGATAATCATGTGAACAGATGAGCCCAGCTTGGACTCATCTCTGAGGCTCACCAGCAAAACAGAGCTGACAAATACGGCGGCTGGGAGATGAGGGGAGCGATTATGAGTATGGCGGAGGAGAAAGGCCTTTGGTGTGGTGAAATCTCTTAATGTTCTTGGATGGAGAGGGAGAGTCACACTTGGGAACGGCATGCATATGTGTGTGTGTGTGTGTGTGTGTGTGCGACTAAAAAGCCTGTCACCTCTCCCTTATCGGTCTGCCACTCATCAATGGAGTGTGCGTGCGTGCGTGCTCATGTATGAACAAACTCCACTGTCAAACACCCTCTTCGCCTTTCCGGATAAAAGGTGTTTAAAAAAAGATGAGGGGCAAGTTGCTTTTGAATTAAACAGGGAAGGATAGCTGTTGTTAGCACTGTAGTTGTTTGTTTCCAATTTAATTTAGGAGAAGAGACCTTGTAGTGTAAATATCACTCTTACTGGAGGCTTGACAGGCTGAATTCCTTAGTCTAATGTTTTGAAGAGGAGGGTGAGGCTGACAGGAAAAGACTTTGACAGTCTTTTTAGGTGTGAACAGAACAGAGGTGGGCTCTTCATAACCGTTAACTTTTAAGTCTCAAATCCCGTTTACATAGCCTCGATGGATTCCAGTGGTCCCTAAGTGGAAATTTGTTCTGGGGGAAAAAAAATAAGAAGACGTAAAGGAGAAGAGGACAAAAGATACTGAAGCTGGAATAATACCTGTCACATGTGGGGAAAAGAACATTTCTGTACCGAGGCTTTCCTCTCATCCTCAAAGCCGGATCACTTTTTTTCTTCTTTTTTTCATTTGCCATGGTTCGTAGGTCATTTTATAACCCTAAATTATAAATGGTTATTTGCATCAAAGTGGCAGTGAATGAAGTGTGTCCAAAAACCTGATTACCTGTGCAGCATATCAATGAGGACGGCCTGTTTGAAGGAAAGCGCCAGTCTTGTGGAGTTTATGGCCACAAGCCCTCATTTGATTGAACCGCTGTATTTTCCTGTGTGAAAACGCAGTACAATTAACATCCATTAATTGAATAGTGCAAAATGACCCAGAAACATCTATACATTTAACTTTGATTACAGGGGGAAATGAGACGAAAGCAGAATGAAGTTCTACATGACACAGCTGTAGCAGATAGGATTCTCTTTCAATGATTTATCAGTTGTTGCATTTTTGTGCCCACCATTTAGAAATTCACTTTTTAGTCCTCTCAAATCTCTTTGTGGCTTTCACACCTCTTTGCTATAGTTTGAGATGGATTAATAAAATGAAATGTATTGCTGCGCTCTGCCATCTTTCTGCAGAATTTGCAGAATGTAAAAGCTCCCCTTTCATTAAGTTTTGCAAATGGATTCTTTGACAGCCAGTGTCAAATACATGCACAGGGTCTATTAATAAGCGACTGGAGAAGCACACTGGAGGGGTAACCTCAGCGAGGCTTTAACCTTAATGGTCATCTTTTTCATGAATTTTTCATTTCCTCATTAAGGTTTTAGCTATTAAAAGTGCATTTTGTTTCAACTACACACTGTCAAACAAATGATGAATATGTGAAAGTAATGAAACTGCTACATATCCATTGAGCACATCTGCGTAGAAAGCTAGCGGCAGATGAGTCATTTGATAAACACAGCCTGAGGCAAAACTACAGCAGCCATTTGTTGTATCCTGAAGCCAGAGAACTAATAAAAAGAATAACTTCATACTCGGTGTAAATTGCAAGAGTTAGGAAACCAGTGGGGGAACTGAATGAAATGCTCATTTTTTTTTCATCGTGTTCTATGAAGGAGTAAAGGATTAAAGAATAAGCACACAAAAAAATGGTGTTAATATGTAGTGCTCAACATTGTGCTTGGCAAACATTCTCACCGCATGAGGGGGTAAAAAAAACTCCATCTCCCAAGGGTAGAAATGATGTGACCTTATTTTTCCCCATCATTTGTGTCCCAGCCTAAATCTCTCTTGTACACCCGGTATTGTGATGTAAATGCGACGCACGTGTGCTGCTCATCCTGCTCTGCTGAGATGGAAAGGTAAATATTTGCCTGATGCTTGCAGGCTGGGGAGCCCGCCACATTGCATTATTCCATTAACCCACATCTTCACGCCCAACGACACTGTATCTGCGCTAATCCGCCTGTAGCTCTATGTATATAAGCTGGGACTGCTTACTTAAAAGTCTTGATACTTACTTACTTGTGTGCTGGTTAAACCGCTCATGTTATTCCATTCTAACTCATAAGAAGTCAATTTTATTCCCATTTTTCCCATGTGGCTGTGTTGGGTTTCTGTATGTATTTGACCAATAGTTTTATTTTCCTCAGATGTGCTAGTCCACGGAAAATACATTGGGTCAATCAGATGAAATGAATGACCTCAATGTTTTCCCTTTGTCCCTGTTTGAGCTCCTATTGATTTGACAGCGAGGTGTAATTTCACTCTCCCATTTCTTCAGCCCCCCATTGTGTTAGTGACATTGCATTGTTTTGTTTTCAAGAAGAATAATTGACCTCTTCCACGATACATGCTTCAATAAACAGTTTTCAGGTCACAAGCACGTTGCCTATTGACTCAGCCTTTTTAATAGCGTCCTCGGCTGAATGGCAGGAGGAGCACTGGACTGTATAGGACATCCTATGTGTTAAATCATGCATGCATCTCCAATAAGAACAGATATCCTGATACTGAGATGAATACATCAAGAGCGAGATACAGAGCTGATGAAGGTCTATCTGAATGTAAAAGGCCATCCAATTCAATATATGACACAAGCTGTGTTAGGTCATATTGGTTACGCAGTACATCCCAGGTTGTGAATATGCAGTTTGCCTTGGGGCGTTATTTAATATGAGTAACAGACCTCCAGCTTGATATATTGACACAGCTAGCCAGCAACCTGGCAATTCATATAAACCAGGTCAGGTTTTTCTTTTTCTCGCTGACATTTAAGAAACAGCTTGACATTACAGATGGTCATCAGACTGGGAGGCACTGAGCTCAGAGCAATTCACACTCGGTTATGTGTGAATTGCTGTTTTCGTGCTTTAGGATAGTCTTTATATTGTTTGCATATGTTAGCATGGAAGTGTAATATCGTAGGTTAAACGTGCTACAACATAAACAGCATGTTGTGAAACTGAAGTTATATTTGCATACTTGTTAAGAAATATATGCTGCTAATGTACCAGCTTAATTCTGTCTAGTTTTAAAACATACCGTGAAGTGATTATTTCCCCCTAATTCACTGTGTGGACATAGAAAGTCCCATATTAGCACATGATAGCTTCATTATAACTGCACTGTTCCCCCATCTCTGATGGGAAATGTTCAGAAAAGTTCTGTTCTCTTTGTTGCTTCTACAATCTGACAACCATTTTAGAAGGTCGAAGATTCACATGACACTTTATCTGTCTAGTTATGGTCACAAGATCTGAGAAGCACTAAATTGCAGACTGTGCTGAAGGACTCGGTGGCCACTGGATAGATGCAGCATCATGGCTACTACTGCACATCAAGGACACACATTTGATGTCTCAAACATCCTCACCTCCCTGTGGCTCCTTGACGTGACTGACTCCCTGTTTGGAATAGATGAAAACCATCTAGTGTGACCAAAAAAAAAGAGAAAAAAATCTAGTTACTTAGTTGGCACATGATCAAGCCAGAACAGCAAGATAAATCATAACTTTATTTCACACTGTTACCTGAAACGCGTAGGCACCCAATCTAAATAAATATTCCCTTGGTGAATAACATTTCACAGTATCTGAACCAGCAGGTACCATACAGGGAGAAACCACAGGGAGAATCCAATTGGACTTGGCAAAAACATGGCTGTTGAAGTGGCTGGTTTGCCTTTACTTACCGTGGCAGTGTGAGACTGCTCTCTGGCTCTGCCGTATTCTGAAAGCAAGCCAAGGCCTCCTGCCTGCTACCGGGGTACAACAAGGTTGCAGCTGCGCAGCACTTTAAAGAGAATATTTAAATGCGTGCTGATAAATTGGGCCCTGTGGTGTGCTGTGTCTGTTTGTTCACTTCGTGTGTTTTCGCGTCCTCGTCAAATGATCTAGCGGTCTGCACAGTCAGCGAGTTGGTCGTGCCAACTTTGATCCCACTGCATCGAGACTTCCACTAACTTGTCTTTGGTTTTTGTCTAACTTTCCCTGTCAAAGGTTTAATTGTTAAATTAATGCTACATGTATTATGTTTCCAAATTTTACCTGAAGGTACAATCAACCCAGGGAGAGGGCAGTAGATAACGATCATATTGATAGCGTGATTATTAGCCCGGCTTGATGGGACAATTAATTTCTTTCCACAGGGATTGTGGAGTCTAAGCTTTGTAATTTATCCCCGCCACATACCACGCTGAACACAGATTACAGTATCACCTGAAACCAGAGGAGATCCAGACGAGCCAAGCTGGAGGAAAGCTCTCGCCTTTCATACGGTGCGTAAATGAGGTTTCGTGACATCTCGGATGAACAACATGGTAATCCACCTGAAATCCCTTCAGATCAATCGATGTTGAAGGAGGCTGCACCTTCTTTTCAACCGTGCCGAGCCCAGGATTGTAGAGGAGATATATTTAAATTGGCTTAAGGAAAGTACACCATATCCTTGCCAGTATTGCATGTCTCTGTGTTGCTGGTATACAGTAGGTGAAAAATGTGATAGACGGCATCAGATTAGAGATACTTTACTCAAGTTGTGGAATGATTTTTTGTAATCCTTTATAGTTTTATGGGCTTTTAAAAGAGCATACAAGTATTACATTTCAGGTACACAGCTATACTGTACAGGGAGAAACAATGCCACTAAATAATTAATGGAGAACATATTACTTGGACTGTGGCCTGGCCTCATTACATCCCTTCGTAGACTCTTTTCATTTATGCAGTGGACTAATTTGTGAGGGAGCAGTTAAAGCATTTCTTCATCCCCCCCTCTAGCGCACTATCCCGTAGCAAAGGCTTCTCTCTCAGCTGTAATCAAAGGGAAATGTGCAGCATGAGCATATTCACTGAGGGCTCGCTAATCTTCAGCTCCGACTGTTTTCTGAGCTGAAAAGCACTGGAGAGGGCGGCGGGTATGAGGTGCACTTTATTGAATAAGGAGGTGAAGTACATGGCAAAATAACAAACGATCAAGTGAATTTTCTTGGTAGATGTCTGAACTTTCTGCAGGCTGTTTTCCTGCACCCTCCAGTTCCAGGGTAACTCGTTCAATATGAAGAGAAGGACTGGCTGTAGCATGAAGCTGCTCAGGGATGCCCTTTGAATCTTAATTGAAATGATGCCATGGGCAAGAGGTAAAGTTTACAGAGATTGTGAGGTTACTGAAGAATTCCCTCAGCCGAGAGGTCAGCGCACTCCCATTGTTTTTTTACAATGTGAGGGGGACAAACTCATTAAACAGATCCTACAGGATTCCCTTAGGAGAAGAAGAATCTGATTAGTCCCAAATAGCGAGATAAAACAAAACAATTCAGCACTCTGAGGCAGAAAATCTAAATTCATAAGAACTATTTATTGATAAGACGGACAGTTTGTACTTACACAAGTTTTTGACTGAGTTTAATTGTGGTAGAGGAGAGACTGTGTGAATGGAGTTCTATCTCACTGATGGGTATCACAGAACCAGAGGATTAAAATGGAAAAACGTATCTTCTGTCCAACCAGAAAAATCGGAAAGCCTTGATGTGAATTCCCCACAGCACACAGATTTGCGCTGTGATTCACAGCATGATAGCCATCAAGTAGAGGCAGCACTTTCTGCGTTCTCTCTTACAAGTCAGTGTGTGAGACCAAATGTTGCTTTTTATTTAGACTAGAATGAGTCAGTGAAGTAACTAGTAACGCTAGAGGGGTGCCTAGTGCGTCAATCTCTGATGCAAAGGGGCACTGACTTAGCTTCAGCATTTGCAGTTACACACAGCCAGTTGAAAATTGGCAACGTTTCCCTTTCATCTTTATTTAAACTCTCTGTGTGTGTGTGTGTGTGTGTGTGTGTGTGTGTGTGTGT
>NW_022280057.1:1181856-1227419 GCF_004355925.1 Anarrhichthys ocellatus
GTGTGTGTGTGTGTGTGTGTGTGTGTGTGTGTGTGTGTGGAGGAGCTACAGTCCTCTGTAGCTCATTATTGTGCTAAACTCTGAGCCCACTCACTTTTTACCGGTCTAATAAAATGCGAGGGATTTGATTTAAATCCCTCTTGTAACTGGACACCCCTCAACTATTCCGTTTCACTGGGAATATGTCTCAATACAGAAGATAAAAGACACTTTGACGTCCGTTTCACTGGGATTCTAAACCAGCAACATTTTTTAGCCACTTGGGGGCAGCAAAAACATCACTGACAAATGACCCCCTTTTAAGTAGAAATAGTTAACTTGTTAGCAAATGTTAAACATCTCGTTGTTACAGAGGATTAATTTAAGAGTATTGAAGCCAATATTCACTCTCCTTTTAGGTCTGCTGTGGTCTACACCAACTAAAGAGGGAACTATATGGCCTTTTAGCTTGTAAGTGCTCCACTGTGTCGCTACGGTGGGTTTATCAGAGCTTTTTCGCTGAAAACAGATGCCCCTCCTTCAGCAGAAACCTGAGCTGATTAAGAGCAGCGAATCAAAACTGTCGCTGGTTGCTTTGTGACGCTGAGGGGGACTACAGAGTCCTGAGATAATTCTCTGTTGGTTTGTCACTACAGGCGACCCCTTTTTTCTCACAAGTGCTCATGGGATTCATTGTTAATATGGAAATATGAATTGTCACTTAGTTATAGGTAATATTAGGCAAGTTAAATCACTTTAGTTTGATTGGGAAACAAACATTATTAGGAACCTGATCGATAGGAATTAGGAACAGACTTGAAGTCACCAGCCTCCTTTGTCTTTAATTTGCAGTTTAAGTATAATTTTCATGGCTTCTTTATTTTAATTATTCTGTGTTTTTCTGTATTTTTCTCACGTTGTGTAGAGCACCAACACAAGTATGCTCCATTTTATAAAGGCAAAGCCATGTGTGTAATAAATATAATCGAATAAGAATGGTACAAGAAATAACTGCAATTCCTGGGAATGTAATTATGGGGCTCCATATGGTCTCTCTTTCCCTCTCTCTTTTCTGTTTTTTCCCTGATGTTTTACATTTCTGCACAATGATAATGGGAATAATTTTGTGTGTCAAAAAGTATTTTTCCCCCAGGCCTAATGAGAGATTATGAATTGCTAAAGCTAATTTTGTGAAGTTAAACTGTTGAAATAATGGTTCAATCAAACAAGGACTGCTTAGCTCCTGGCCTGAGACCTAATGTGTAACATCTTTCATCACCCTCTCATTCTCCAGTCACATCCCTCTTCACGATAGACCATCTATAAAAGGCTGACAAATCTTTAACTCAAAATAAATAAACAACTCGCAGGAGAACCATTTTCTGTTTCATTCCTGTAAACATCTCTCGGTGTGTACTCTGTAAAACCTTAACGCTTTATTTTGTCCCTCTCTGTAAGCATATAGCAAGGCTTGCACTTTCTTTGGAAAGCTGATAAATATGAAATATCGCCCTATGACCTGAAAGCGCCAGGGTTGCGTTGCATGACTGCACTTAGTATCTCTGCTCAAGACTAAAAGGATGTGTTGCATTGAGTAAGACCAAGAGCAGCCCTCCGTATCTACATGGGTGAAAAGCAGAAAGCAGATTCAAGGTTCATGTTCTGGCCAGCCACCAGGCTGTTTGAACCGCTTAGAGAAGTGAAAATGTTGCAGCTACAGTGCTGATGCTGTGCACTTGTGCCAAATGCTGTCAGACAAAGTCTCCACATAGATTTGCCAACATGTGCCAAGACCCAGAGCTTTGAGAGGACACACTGTCACCCAGAACTAATCTAGCACAGACGGGCATGGACAGGGCACAGTTTTCACTAATTTACACACATCCAGTGTAATCCCTACTGCTGTTGTTTGCTGCTGTCTCACAGTGAATTTAACTAGCATTTCAATGTAAAAGAAAAAAGAAAAACACCACTCAGAGCTGTTTTCCACAGATATAATATTACAGAGAGGCCTGGAAGGGGAGGATGTCATATTATGTAAAAACTATTTAATTTCCATATTTCCATCTTGCAACTACAATGCTCTATAATCTGAAAACATATCAGGATCCAAATTAAACTAATTATATGATGTTAAAATGTGATACTATTGCTGATGTATCTCTCTGCAAATGGTGTAACAAAGCACCTCTACAGCAACCATCAGGGTTTCGCACAAACTTGAATCCCCCTCCAAGAGCCTCAGTCCGTCATGTGCTGTCTAAAACCAATGGGTACCATGTCTATAACCCCGGCCAAAAGGCTCAGCTGGGCTTTGTGCTGGGAAATGGACTGCTGGACCCTGCCAAAAAGCCCTCAGTCATTTCTCCCAACTGTAGTCTTGGGGATTCTTGTTAATCCACCATACCCATCATCTATAAATAAGTGGCACACTTGTAAAGAGGGCAGTTTAGAAAGAGTGGTTTGGGGCCGGACACTTACAAGGCCTATCATTCTTCATTTCCACTCAGCTGAGTAAAGCCAATTGGAGGTGGCCAAGAGGAGCAGGTAGACGGGAAGCCTGTAAGTCAGGTGTTAAAGAAAACTTTCCTCTCAATTCACAAATCCATCACACTTAATGGCAAATAAAAATAGTTGTAATTCACAGTACTAAAATATATCATCTGCAATGTTGGTGTGCATTTTGAGATAGTGTTAGAGCTTCTCAGTGAAGGTTGACACCTTCTGCTCTGTCCTTACTTTGAATAAATTCAATTTATTTGGCTGGTGCGTTGACTCCAATTATAGATACTAAAAAAAAAAAGAATTCAGAGTAGTTGTTTTTTCTCTTAACTTTAAGATGCCCAGGGCTGTTTTGTCTCCCCAGTCAAAGTCTGCACTAAACCGTAAATACACTACAGCGGTGATAGGGAATGAGTTTGTTTCACGCCACTGCTTTGCCAGATATTTGTTTTGTAAATTGCCAAGGGGTAAGGCGATTATACAACCTAATTCTCACTGTGGCATTAATTGCCAAGTAGTTAATTAAAATGCACAGTGATTGGAGTGTACACTCCCCCGCAGGACGTAATAAAGCTTATATCATAAATACTTGATTGTGAGACTGATACCATAATATGCATCATCTCAGCTATCGGCAGTAATGAGGTCTTGAAATCACACTTCTTCTCACCTTTGGTTACTCATCATAGTCATTTCTGAAAACCGTATCTGACACTTTAATTTCTTGTCACTAATAACTCATGACAGGACTAACCTCTTTAAGGCAAGACGGATGGACCATGTTTAGCAATGTAAAGCTAGTTGTTAGGCTTTCATTGCTTAGAGCAATAGGGTTAAATGGGCCGGATTAGCAGACCGATTATAAATATTACACTGCTAAATTGAACCAGGGGATTTAGCTTAGGCGATGGACTATACTGTCTGTCTGTTGGTGTTTTTGTTAAATTTCGTTGTTTATTTATCTCATTATCTCATTAGGTATTCTGAACAGATCTGGCAAGAACTTTCTTTCTGTTTATGTACTTCAGAGGAAATGTTATTGCCTCACGGTTGTGTTAAATAATGCATTAATTTCTGACAAAGTTCAATGATGTCTGCAGCTGTGACAGAGTTCTAAGAATACATTTTTAGGTGCCTAAAGTCCACATGTCTTTCTCTCAAGCGAGGATAAAGCAAGACAACATGAAAGGGAACTTCCTTTTGATGTTTGTCATTTTCTTATTTTGTTGCTATAGGTTATAAAAATGTATTATCGATTGAAAAGAGTATTTATCCTGATCACCTTGTCTATCAGATTAATTGTGAATGCTTTGTAAGGCATAAATAGTCCTCACTTTAGATGAGGTCACATAAAACAAGGTAGTAACTACCTTAATAAATCATGAATTAATCATGAATTGCAGTATTAATATGCATTTATAAAGCATATATTAACATAGTCCCTAACAATTATATATATAAATGCATGAATAATGTACATCTAAATAAGTTATTAATCATTTACTAACACTTTATAAATTATCTTATTAATCATCTACAACTCCTTAATAATTGGTTTGTAAAATATATAATACTTCATTTACAAATGGGGAATCCATCATTTATAAAGTATGAAAACACAATAATGAAACGCATAATAGATGGGCTTATTAATCAAGAATAAAACATTTATACTTATGAACTGCATACTAATGAATTATTAATTTAGGAACAATGCTTTATAAATGATGAATTAAGTGTTTACTCATACTTAACTAATGCTTCAGAGTGTGTAGTTATTATAAAGTGTTACCAAAATATTCAAGGATTCAAGGATAGAATACAGATTTTGGGGGGATTATTTTTTTTTTTTTTCCGAAATGGTCAATAAAGTCAATTTTTTAAAACTAGATGCCAAATGATTTGCATTAACCATAATGGCTTAAATACTTTTTTTATGGCTGTGAAGTAGCTCTGACCAGCTGGCATGCTCTCTGCCCCTTTGAGCCTCGCAGCACTATTCAGTCCGCTGACAGTTGTTTCATGTCGGTCACATAAAGCAAGACACTGCAGATAACATTCTGTATCTGTAGAACAGATGTGCTCCGAATGTAAACTCATCACATATTATTCAAGTGTGCAGAATGGAGGATGATGTCAACTTAGAAAAGTATGTCACTATTGTCCTGATGGAGAAATGAATATTCAGTAACTATCTGTGTTGTTGAGTTGGTCAGTTTTATATCCGACTACAAATCAGATATTTGTGCTGTACGTTAACTGCCCAGTGCCAAACAGTAAGCAGCTAGCTGGTGAACAAAGTGGAGCATTTAACAGCCAAAGAGACATATTTTCCTCAGGAGTTGGGCTTACGTTCGCCTGAAACATGATCAAATAAATTGCGATTTGGTTTTGACTCCACCATATTAACTTTTTGATTTGATAATATGTCAATATTTGGGCTTTGTGCTACCCTCAAGTAATGCAATTAGGTTGGTAATCATATTAAAACATTTTTTTTTTTACACTGATTGAAAAAAATCCGTTATCTGTGGCTGTTGCAGGACTGTAATAAGCTGGCTATACTTTCATGAGAAGTTGAGAGTTGGCAACACCTGGCTTAGTTTTCAGTTGGATAATTAAAATCTAGCGTAATATGCTACTCTGCTATATTTCTTCAACCAAAACATTTTATTATTATTGCACCATAATTGTTTGGCAAATCTGTCAATCACTGGAAAGCATACTGACTTTAAACCAATTTTTGACGCCAAACTTTGCAGCTTCCCAATTAAGGTTGTGCCCATAGTTGCATGAAGCACTGTAATAGGAGATGGTGCCAAGGTGAGACTTCTAGATTAATGCGGTGTGTCTGGATTTAACTCATGTGGCCATCGGGTAGCTGGATTCCATCTATTAAAGGAAACATGATTTTGTGGATACAAATATTTTGTAAGAGTGAAGAAGAATGAATAGAGTAACGTTCATTTCTCCTCAAGAAATGTGTCACTGAAACCTCCAATCTATGATTCACATTTTTATGATTACTGTGATCTCACCAGACAATGCACCAATTACCATGATCTTAAAATGTATCTTCAAACATCCTCCATATTTTATGAAGGCTTCGTCAGTCCTATGACTTGGATGCAACTGGAACACCACCACACACTCATCGTTCTGAATAAAGGTGCCTGTGGTCTCTGTTTTTTCTCTAACTGGGGAATGCCACGGGTGTCAAAGCAATCACAGCAGCTTAGAGGCATAAAGTCCAATGTTACCCTCCTGCTGTCAGCCTGCTAGCCCACCACTCTGGAGCCCTGATCCAACCTGACACATGGGACTGCACAGTACAACCCACATTACCTTTAGGGTGCTTTTTTCCTTCGTAGACCTAATTATCTCTCTTTCTTTGGAAAATAACTCGAAGAGGGTATTTTTGATTTTTTTTGCCACTGGCTCTGTGTGGTTTTCACAGCGTCTAGCACAAGACCTTGTGAAGTCATCAACTCGGTAACCAGCTGCTAGGTTTATGATGTCACACATCCTAGTTTTAATCCTGAGTTAGTCATTTTACAACTAAAGTATTACAATTCATCATTGAAGGAATAGTTTCACTTTTTGGGAAATAAACTTTTTTGCTTTCTTGCCAAAAGTTAGATGGACTGAAGCTACAGCAAGCAGCCGTTTAGCTTATCAAATCAAATAGCTGCGCTTTTCTAATATAATGATAAATCAAATAAGTAAATATAATGACAAAAATCTAAATCAAATAAAAACAAGACTGAGCACCAATGTCAATGCTCCACCAGAACAAATTCCCCCCGTTTTTCCTGTCTTAAGAACAGGAACTCATTGGACTACGATGAAATCATATCCATCACAGTAAGCCTCAATGTCAACGCCTCATCCTGTAAGCCTATATATGGAATAATATGACACAATGTAAGCCTAAAATGTTTGACTTTTTACCATAGTCAGTTCGACAGGCTGTTGGAGCCTGATGTGGTTTTCTGCATCATACCAAAATAGTGACGACATGGAGTAAGATGGTTGTAATTGTGTCTATGGCCGCTGCTCTGCCTCTTTTTTTGTATGTTGTATTCATTCAGTTTGAACCCATTATTTATGTACAGTGCAGATAGAGATCAGGCTACACTGATATTATTATTATATACTATTTATAGAATTATATTCCAGTGTTGGCTGCATAGGATTGTTTCAGACTTATGTGATCCAACACGTTGGCACTTGTAATGTAATGTAAATGCTTTTGAGCTATTTATGACATCAATTGTGTGACCCATACATTTTTATTTAGGCTCAGCTGCAATTTGATTTCTGGCTCTGCCTCTGCTTTAGACAGTTGTTTCCAGTGTTGTATAACTGCCTACTGTAGCTTATTTAGCTTGCAGTCATGAGAGGTGAGATAAACTCAACAGGCGAGGGTATTTACCAAAATGTTTAACTATTGATGTAAATGCATGGTAGTTTGTTTTCAAGTGGTCAAGTTATGTTACTAGATTATTTAAATATAAATAACTTAAGATTTATTCACTACTATAAAAAAAAATGGTTTGCTTGCACACGAAGCTCACCTCTGGCTCTCAAGAGACAAATTGATGTCAAGGCTCAGTGTGCACTCATGGTTTAAGCATGTCAGCAGTGACTACTCGATCACTTGTGCATGCTGCTTTAATGGCACACCCCGTGTTGCACTAATAGCTCATGTTCTTTGCCCTCCCCCATCCTCAGGGACTTAAATGGACCATCCACTGTATTGGAAAGGGATTTCCCCTTCTGACCCCACTGTGTTTAACTCTGCACACACATTTTTCCTCGGTTTTACTACATTCTACATCATTGGTTTGATACATGGTGTTCAATCTTACAGAAAATGTTTCCATGCTACTCACCCATAAACAATATATTGCAAAATGCATTAAGCAAGGTTTAAAATCACACCTCTACATTGTTGCCTCAGCAGCTTCCATTTGAATATACAATGTCTGACTGAACGTTGACAATTTCTCCTCTTGCTCAACGTGACAAATTGTGTTTTCTCGTGGTTTCCATCTAATTTTCTGTCTGGAAGATCAATAGAGTCTCCCACTTGGAGTGAAATAGCCCGTGAATTGCTGTAGACACACATCTCTGGCTTTACAGCAGTAATGGATTACACATGCATGCTGTAAATATTTATGTACAATAATAAATAGCCACCGCTGTTGCAGCTGACAGCAGTCAGTGGTCTATAATGGCCCCTCTATTGTATATCTGAAATGACTCATTCACTTTATTTGTGGCTTTCTGATGACATTGTAAATACATTTGTACACAACACAGTCCTGTGAATTGCCAGAGATGAGATTGCATAGAATGTCATTTTGCCCCATTATTGTCTACTACGCATTTTCCCCCACATTGACGGCGTTGCATCAACGCCATCAATGTTGGTATGCATGCTTATGTAATCAGCAACATACATACTTATGTTGTTATACTTGTTTTTCGACAGCACAGTGAGATTAGCAGCGATGGACTGGGCCATAATGATGCCCATTTGTGTGTGCCTCATTTCGAAATGAAGAATGGCTGTGTTGTGTTTTTTTCCTTCCTCTCATTATGATACTCCACTCCTTTCAATCAATGGCAGGCTATTCTATTTCCAAGTGCCATTTTTAATGAACACACAGTTCAGTCATTTACAGCCAGAGAAGGAAGGGAAGAGGGGAGGGGTATGCAGACTGACGGGATGGAAATCAAAAGAAATGAGCGAGAATAAATGTCAGAGAAAGAGAATCAAATAAGGAGTAAAATAAGGGGGAGAAAAATTTTAAAAAAATGGTGGGGGTTGCAGTGGAACAGTGATCTCAGTGCTGTTAGACTGTGTGTCTCCTCATGAGGGTCCTTAGGCTGGAGTGACCACGTTCAAACCCACAAATGAAAGAATCAGGGCTTTTCCCCACTATCCTTCGCACAGACACCCAAGGGTGGGACTTGTCGTATTGTGTTTGGGAGGGTTTTGACAAACGTTTTTTTTGCTGTTGTCGCAACAACCCCCACTGTTTTGAAAGCAAGCCATGTTAGGATGACAACGAAGACATGGACAGAGAACATGAGAAATGCATTTGCTGCCCACACAATGATTGGCCCAGTGACAATAAAACTGCAAAAAAGACATGGACACAAAACTAAACCCTACAGCATATTGTTTGTGTGAGCTGCTTCAAATGTGACACTTCTAATTTTGAAATTATTAGCTGATTGTTGTGTTGAGTCTTCAAAAGAATTCATTGCTGAAGGGATGGCCTTTTGATTCCTCCATGCTGCCCACATTTTCTGAGGACAACAGCAATATTTTCAAGGTAGGGATGTGTATCTCTGAGCTGAAAAGAGCCCAGTCAACAATCCCCTTGGAATGCATTAGAGACTCATCAACGTTACCCTGCCTTAAAAACATCACCTCAGCGCTTTCTTTTGCCCATCCCTTGTGGCAAACACTTTCTCATGAAATAACTTCCATAATGGAGGTGCAACTGAGGAAAAGACGATGGAGAATTTGCAGTTGCCTGGAGGGATCTGTGAAGCTACAAATAGAAGCCTGCAACTATTGATCTCATTCAAGTTGAAGAAGAATGATTCAATTCATTAGTTAAAATATTGTCTCTTCAAACGGGGTGTCCAAAGATGTTAAACATTAAAGATGAAAAGAAAATGTTGACCACAGACTTCAAAATTGATTCTTAGTGTTACATCCCTATTTCTTCTGGTCGAGGGGATGATTAGGGACTAACCCAAATAATACACAAATAAACCAACATGGAATTTAACCATAACTAATATTTATTTCACTCGCATCCATTTTTACAAAAGTGAGTTTTTAACCGAGTGGGAGAGGATGGGACAGGTGTGGTCGTGCCAAACAATTGAAATCAATACAACCAAATCTAAGCCCGACTATCTACCTTTGAAACAAAAACATAATGGCTTCTCCATCTTCTCTAAATGTACTCTACCAAATACAGATGGGGCACCGGCCAATACGCCTAGTGTATCTAGACACAGAATATCAACTACGTGTTTGCCAATGTACCCCAGACTCACCTACCACCTATGCAACCTCTCACCACAAACACAAACACGAAGTCCAACTCTCAGCATCGACAGAAAACAATATGAAGTGAAGACCAGCTGAACTCTGAGGCTTCCTGCTTTTATCTTTGGCTCCCCCTCTGCCGATTGTCCAGTCTGCAGTTGGTGCAACCCACCGAGCAGCACGACCGGCCCCCACAAGTGGAACCCAATCGACTGATTGACAGGATAGGAGTCTGAGGGAGAGAGAGAAAGAAGGAAGGGCAGGAGGGGAGAAAACACAACACTAAACATTAGTCTAATAGAAACCATTATGCAGAACTGTAGCCTTACTGGTACCAAGGGATTTGAACACCAGGTAATCTTGAAACAGCACTATACCATTTCACATCTATTTTTCAGCCCCATCAGCTTCAGTCACATGCGAGGGCCAAACGAGTGAGATTATTTAAACTCACTGAAGGTCATTGGTTTTGCAGCTGAGGTCTTTTGCTGAATAGACTCTGGTGTTTTATTTCCTGTATTTCTGTCACTCTCTCGCTCTGTGCACCCCCCACCCTTTCTTGTTTTCTCTATCTTTTCAATCTTGTCTTCTCTTTTTTTATTCTCCCTTTCTCAGCCGTCACCTCCCCCCTCCCTGCTTCACCCCACACCGTATTTACCTTTTTACTATGAATATTTTCCTATTCCTGAGGCCAAACTGCGTTATCGCAAAGTTCTGTGTGCTTGTTCAGGGAATCCAGCAGGACGCAGTCAGAGAAGTTTTTAGAGATAAGATAGTAATGTGAATTTTTTTAATTTTTTTTTTAAGAATGCACACACATATGAACACACACATACAAATACACAGTTGGTATCTGTCTCTATTACACAAGAAGGCATTCTTAGAGCAGAAGACAGGGAGATACGGATAACAAGTCACCTGCACTTCTGAAATCTACTGGAGCCGGTCCATTTGTACATCTCCTCTTCATTTATCCCCTTGTCTCCACATATTTTACCCATGGGCTCAGTGAAGCTTGTTATTTTTTCACCATACATATACAGAATATGTGACTTTCCTTCATATTTTGAGAATCCCAAGGGGCTTGTGTTTTGGATTATTTATTTGACTTGCATGTTTGTGTTTTCTGCCTCCAGAGCTTTACTAATTATAGTATTCACCTTGGAGTTTAAATATTAAGGTTATTTTGTCAAAGGTAACATGAGGAGTTCTTGACCACTAGTGGTGCTGAAGAGCAATGTTTCGATGAGGAGGTCCCCGTTTGGTTTGTATCACATGTTGGAACAACACACTGTCCCTGTCCAAAGAAAATATCCAAATTTGATATCCTGAAGCGTTTGGATCGAGTGCTCCTTTATGGGTTGAGAAAATTCTCATTCTTAAACCTGGGCAGCGGAAACAAGCTGTGAACATAGCGTATCTAATCTTCTATTTATCAAATTTGTTAGTTAACACACGTCGTTTTTCCATCAGCATCATTATCATTGATTTGGAGTTGAGTCTCATTTTCACGCTCTTTTAACTCTGTTTTTGGTCTCCAACTCCTGAGGGAACCACCTGGCTCTTTAGCATGTAAATGCTTCATTACATTTATCAGCTAGTTGCTAACTGTGTCCATGTGTGGTTTGGTGCATAACACGTTGTCTACTGTGGGTTTTTGGAGCTTTCTCCACTGTAAAACGGCAGCCGAAAACTCTTTGAAAGCGATGACGGTAAACTAAAACGGTAAAGTTGAGGGCTGGAGAGCTGAACAAATGAGCTGAAACTCGACATAAAGCTCTGTGACGCAGACAAAGCTGAAAAAAAGGCTTTTTTCATAGCTCATTAAAAGTTGATATTTCTTGTCCAGGACAGTGAAAACATTCACATGGATGCCACAAGCAGGAGATGTGTACACAATTGACAGTAAATACTGCAAAAAAAATATAAATATAGATTTTTGCAAGTGATTTATGAAGAAGGGTATTATTCATATTCAATATGCTTGTAAGGCTTTAAGCCAAATATCATGTTTTGGTGAGCAGTGTTGGAATCTCAGCAGGGTACCTCTATGAAATGATGGTGGTTTGTGTGAAAGCTTACTGTGTCATTGTAAGATGCCTGGTGTGAAGCTTTGGATGGCCTGGTGGGGAAATTAAATTGTGCAGAGTAAGCTGCCTGCCAACAATTTATCAGGAATGCTATGGGAAGGATTAGCCAGCATAGCTCTGACGCAGGTAATGGTGGTATAACTAGCTGCTGACTTGTTCACACTGTAATGAATAGGGTGTCTGGTCTCTCGTTACTCCAAGTCTGAATTTCTAGGTCATTTATAATAGTTAATTTTGATGGTTCTTAGGAGGTGGAAATATTTTTGATTTTATCTCTGTGGTGTTTTCTCCCCAAAGCCTCAATTATGCAACTGTTTATGAAAATGGGGCCAATGGTAACCAAAAGAAAAAGCAAACTTGTGTATCTTACAAGTTGTGAACACTTGCATTGTAATCTGGGCAATCTGGGTATTCCCTTTTTCCAAAACTCTGGGTGCTTAGTGGAGTCACTTAGTGGTCATCAGCTCCAGGTATAACCAGGAACTTTGAAGCAGCGAACAGCAAGAGCAGCATACATTCACTGGGTTGAGCTTGATTCTTACAGAACTAATATATGAAAATGTAAATTGTAACAAAAGGTGAAGTTTTCAGGGACATTTTAATTAGCCGTAGGTCAAACATACTGGACTTTTTTTTTTTTTTTAGAAAATGGTTGGGGTCCTTTCCATTGCATTATACAGATAACAGTAATATCTCTCTCTATATATACATATGGAGCATTTGTGCATTTTACAAAAATGTGTTGGCATCCTTTCATAGATTACTTGAGAGGTGTTGTACATGTACAATTAATTAAGTCTAATGAATACTGAGGTTTTTCTCTGCTTCATTAATTGAGCTTTTATTTTCTCTGTTTGTAACGCTGGCCTGGCTGAGATTACTAACCACTGAATCAACAGCTCAGCTGGGATTTTTTACAAGGTTAACCTCAATAAAGACGCTACAGTTCTGTGTAAATGTGTCATGGAGATAAGGGAAAGAGACATGTCAAAGTCTGTCTCTCCATCCAGAAGCAAGGCGCACAGGACGTTTTTCAGCAAATAAGTAGGGCAGCCCTAATTCTAATTTGACAGCTTCCCCTGACGCTTTTTCTCAGACCCTCAGAAAGAGAGAGAGGATAAGCCTGTAAAGCAAGCGAGAGAAACAAGCATAGAGTCCAATTCTGTCTGATGGGCCTGCACACATATGTACATGCATACGCAAACACATGCATGGATGCATGCATGCAAACAGCCCAGAGTAGCACAACAGAATGTTTAGTTTATAACTCTCTGCAATTTTCTCTCACTTATTGCACTGCACGGGCAAAGTCAACGAAAAAACCAACAGTGTGTCAGTCTAACATCCTGACTTCCAGAGGACTCCCATTTGAGTTTGTGTACGTGTCTAGTTTTGCGTTTCGTAGTGGGATTGTATAAACGTACAATCTTGTGCATGTGCTTGAATACTTTGGGGAATCTTTTTCTGCGGGAGCGTGAGTCTGAGTGAACGGTGCAGAATATGAGAGTCCCTTTCTCAGCCTCTCCACAGGTGTTTTGTAGGCCATCATCACTTCATTTCTCTGCAGACTGATTGTGGAAGCGGGGGGGGGCAATAAAGGACTTTTCATCTGCAGTTTGTAGCCACGATTTCACAGGTGGAGGGACCCCACTTTCAGCCCCAAATACATTAAAATCAGGCACAGATGGACGGCACACAGCTCAATGTGTGACAGTCAACAATGTCATCCAACAGCCAAGACCCTTTTTAACAATTTAGAGTAGATTTTCTGCCAGCGATGCAGTACTCATTAGACGCCACTTATCACAACAGGTTAAAACAGTGTCAAGTGCCATGTATTGCATCTATCTATATTCATAGAAAACAGCTTATTATTCAGTTTCTAAAATCGACCTCAGTGCCCGTCTGTGGAAGTGATGCTAGACTTTTTTTTTTCTTTTAAAATGCTGTTCGACATCTTTTGGAACAAGCATTTTATATTGTGATATACACACGCATATAATAGTCCATGACAGCAGTCTGTATCTGGCTGACTACATCATGAATTAATCATCCTCAGCGTGAAGCTTACAGGGTCAATCAGAAATTTGTGCTACAAAGCTCAATAGTTTGCAATACCATAGATGTTAGTTAACATTTGCTGTCTTTTCTCTCTTTATTCTCTTTGTACTTTGTTTATTTCCCAGTCTGCATTCTCTTTAATGGTGGCATTAAAGGTGTCACTGAGAAAAGAGAGGGGTCCCCTCTATTCTTCTTCAATAACACCCTAATTATCGACTGTAGCTGTTGTATTCTTCTCACCAGCTATTGTTCTGTTGTGCTTGTGTGTGTATTTTTGAATTCTTCCCCAGGGATTTGTTGCTGGTGTTGTAAGGGAGGATGCAACAGTGTGTGCGTGTGTGTGTGTGAAGAAATGCAATCAACAGCCCTTGAAATTCCTCAGCTTCCTCAGCTATCACCTTAAGCTCCTCTCCAAGATATAATTAAAAAAACACAATCATTTCTTTTCCCATGTACTTTTCTTTAAGTTGTTGTTGGACCATTAAGGGGTAGTACAGACTTTTGTAGACTTGTTCTGCCCCCAAGTGGTAACCGAAAGAAAAACAGTTTGTCAAAAACAAGTTAAATCCCTGTGCATTAGCATGCCCGTTACTGTCATAAATCTCTCCATTATGGCCATAATTGTATTATAAGGATAAATCTGTCTCTGTGATCTTTATAAAGGACAATTCTGCCGGTACAAGAATGTCTCGTTGAACAAATTATCCAATTTTGACAGACTATATTCTTTCTACTGTATTTTAGACAAACGTCTATTGATTTGTGGAGAGTGGAGTTTTCATGGCCGTCTCTCTACTCTGTCTCTCTTCCTCTTCCCAGAGCTAAAAAGTCCTTCCAGCAACAGTCTGTAGTACAGATTTAAAGTGATTCTTAGTCCGAGTCTGCTGAAACTCATTTCCGTTGTAAACTCTGTCGTCCTCTTTAACCATGTGGTCTCCTCTTTTTTTAAAGTTCCCTACCACAAAACTAGAACATTGTGTGACTATTACATGTATATTCACTATCAGCTTGTTCAACTGACTGTGCTGGTTGCCCTGTGATTGCTTCATCTAATAATCTAGCGTGTGACTTTACGATGACCGAGCAGGCGGCCGTGTTGCTAGCTGTGATTGTGATTGGTGTACTCTCGTTTGAGTCACGCAGTTGAGCGGGTCATCGGTCAGTTCGGAGGGTTAATTAGTCTTATTTGTCACACTGTCAACCCCCAGAGGACTGTGTACCAACTGCCACTGTTTATGTTCTAATGATTTTCCAACCCATTAATCACAAGGCTCGAAATTTCTGAAGAATAGGACTAGTAAAATGTTAGATTAACCTTATCCTTGCTCTCTTTTGGTAAATGCATTATTGTCAAGGTTTACCGGATCAAGGGCAAAGTAAATATGAGTTTTGAAACATTGAGAGATTTGCCTCATGCTCCATTAATTCCAGAAAGAATTGCCGGTGCTTCACAGAAACTTTACCAGAATTCCCTGAAACTTATAGATAAATCCTCTGTTCTTTGCACTGTGCGTAAGCATATTCAGAGCTACTGAAAGTGGAGTCAGATTGTTTGCATGGCTAATTAAAGTTGATCTGAACAGTGAAAGTGTGCAACTTTTTCAGTCATGCTCCACACTGGAACTATTATTGAGAAATATAAGAGCATGCACTAAGTATTTTCACTTATTCAACAGCAAGCAGCAATAATGAATGTTTTAATACATCAAATCTGATGTTGACACTACATTAGAAAGACTTTGTTTAGGACAGCTATAGTCATCAGTCAACGACCCGTCAATTCTTTCAATTTATCCTGCTTATCATGCTAGTGTGAATATGAACCTGTTATATTGATAAACATATCTATTCATTGTAATAATTTAGTTCCGAATGCTCACAAAGATAAGAATCTCAGGAGTTAAAAACAAGAATATTCCAAATTTGAGCAACAGAGGCAGAGATACCCTGACTTTTAGTCCTCTATGGATCAAGCTCCAAAAATCGCTGGATCCTACTGATGCAAATTGATACCATCTTTCATTGTACTCCTGTCTGGTAAATGCACATTTCTCACCGTTTATAAATCAGACTCTTTGTTATTAATTAGTCTTCTCTAAACTGAGATGATGATTTCATCAAAGTTATTTTCTCAGACTTTGTAAAGCTCCTTTAGAGTCTTTTTCAGAGGCTGAGTAGCACTTCACCTGATGAGTTAGCTGACCTTCATGAGAACAATCAGTGGAGTGTGCCTCTGATGTGGCCCTTAGGCTGCTTAGGATGGATCTTTGTTTGAGCTTTCTTTGCAGTTTGGTTTGGAAACATTTTATATTTATATTTAAGTCCTTATGCTGTGCAGTGTCATGAAAGTAGGTTTTAGATTGCAACGAGTGAAAGGTGAGACATAACACAGATTTACCACAGGGTGGCATTGTGATACAAGAAATGAGCCTCTCATTTTAAGCGCTTATTCCCCGACCTTCAATGACTCACTCCCATAAAGAATGTTGTTTTAAAGGTCCATTTGTGCCTAGCCGGCTAAATAAAGCTGTTAGTTTTGAAAGAAATTCATCTAGCACGAACAAGTGAATGCCAAACATCAGGTGTCCTTCTTTAAGCCTAACAGCAATTTGACAAACTTCACTCTTAAGAACTCCGTGCAGCTCAAAACAAATGCGTCCTCATGCTGCAATCATTCCACAGGATCAAAAGTTAACAGCTCTGCACATGAGTTTTCAAGGGTAGACGGCATTTAATGGCACAAAACTAAAGTTTCTTCATTTTGGCAACAAAGCTGCAGATTTCCTGTCTGCCAATGTTTACTTTACCAAGGATTTTGTTGTTGTTGGCTTATACATAACTGGTGGAATAACATTTGTATTTCCTAACTATAAGGTGCACTGTATTGTATGATACTGTACAAGTGCATGATGCTCCTGGCTTTGTTTGTGTTTCCTCATGCATGGCAGAGGTTAGTTCTCATTTAGTGGAGAATAGCTTTGTATTTTCTTCTTTACCACCAACTGTTATGCTTCATATCAAGTGACCGATTATCCTTGGAAAGTAAGCAATTAAAAACCACACTAGTTTGACTCTTTTAATTTATATTCAGGGCAATTTTTCCTCACTGCTCCATTTCATATATTCCAACCTGGAGTATTCTACTGTTGGTCACTGGAGCATCGTGGGTTTTTACCACATCCATCCTGTAAACATGTAATCTAACACCCTTCTAGTATTCAAAAGGTATCATACCATTTTTTATGGCTATGAAAAGTGCATATAAATGGTAAATGGGGTGTTTTTCTAGTCTTCCAACCACTCAAAGCGCTTTTACACGACATGTCATTCATCCATTCACACCCATTCATCATACACTGATGGAAGCTGCCATCTATCCATCAACTAACTAACAGTCACACACATTCACACACCGCAGGCACAGTTTACAGGAGCAATTTGGGGTTAAGTGTCTTACCTAAGGACACATCGACATGGACTAGTGGAGCCGGGGATCGAGATGCCGATCTTCTTATTGAAGGAAGACCCGCTCTAACACTGATCCACGGTCGCCATATAAGTCATTCTATACATTTTCATACATGATTTATCCTACATACAAAATCTGTTAAAGGAAGAGTCCGTCTGACTCTGTCCAGACTCTCACGGCCAAGAAATAGTTAGACATGTACTGCAACCCCCTGTGAAACCACAACCCCTCATTTTTTTTTTTTTAATTAAAAAAAATTACAAAATGTTGTTTGGTCAGTCTTAGCGGTGATGTTAGCTGCTAGGTTAGCTGTCTTTATGATCAGTTAGGCTGCTGGCTGTTGCTTCATATTCATCGTGTAGACATCAGAGTATTTCCCAAAATGTTGAACTATTCCATTAAGATACAACAGTTGCAACAAACAGCCCTTCATCAGGCAGAGCAGAGTGTGGGGAATAATATATTTCAGGGACACATGTACTATTAAAACATTTAATTAATTGCCAGGGTTATTGTGTTCCAGAAAATTTAATCTTTTTCAGCAAATGAGTTGGTGGGTGAAATCATCAGGAGTGAACTGAAGAGCTGACAGGTGGGTTATAATGGATTTTGTCCCCAAAGTGGATGTGTGTCTCTTCTACAACGTCCTCATTCACTCCCTCTCTGTACTGTGTGTGTGTGTGTGTGTGTGTGTTTCCACCCATTCCTCCAGAGTTCTTAAGCGAATTGAACGAGGCAGAATAAATCATACTGTGATCAAGATGTCATCTTCATGATAATGAAAACATGATGCCTCATAATAACTTTCCTGATCAAAGGGAGCTGTTGGGGCTTAATAACTCAGTGCCAAGTGGTCGAAAAGTGTTGGGTTGGTGGACGGATTCAGCAGACAATTGTGCCAGTAATAATCCATCATCTTCATGGAGTTTACATTCAGAAATGCTTGTGTTTTGTATTTCAGAATGCTGATTAGTGATTATTTGAGCAGAAAACATGCAGTTTAGAGCTTATATATGACTTACGGTTGTATTTTTTTCATGGACAATGTGCTATATCGCAAGTGTCATATTCCTCTATACCTTATGAAGTGTTTTCATGTAATAACATTCTGAATAACACTAATATATACACGCCGCAGCTAAAGGATACTACTATATACCCTGTATAATCACATGTATCTGAGCTGGTTACTCATTTGAAAAAAAAACACACAAAAGAAAAGAACCATGATGTAGTTCTGCCGACAATAATCTATCTTTGTTACAACAGTAGGCAGCATCTGAGCAGATTTAGTTTATTCAGTTTGCAATTGTAAGCCTCTGAAAGGTCAAGGACAGCAGACTTTTCTGCTCGTCTTTAAGGAAAGCAACAGCAGAACAACACAATGCTTTGACAATAGGACAGAAGAGGACCACGGAAGGAAAAACACACACAACAACATGGAACCAGCAAGCAGATAAATTCAGACCCTATTTTTGACATTCCAGGAAAGTTTTGCAGTGCGTTGTTTGTAAATCTGTGTTTATAGCTTCACCCCTTTATCAATTATTCAACAAAGAAGCAGATTTCAAATGCTCCCTTGTATTTATAGGGTTCCTCCGAGTGAAAATGAGTGTGTGCCTGCTAGGTAACGTCAATGTTGAGTTACAGTTTTCCGCCCTGCAATTTGTGCTATCTGTTTCATTTGATGCAAGATGACATTCATCATTTCAGGACGGTGCCTCCATCACTTCGATTCTGGATTTTAATGACTCATGAGGTGGCAAGACAAACCTGGGAGGGGAAATAATGGGTTCAGTATTTTGGGAAGTCAGAGCTGTGCTTTTTCTGTAGCCTTCGTGGAGAATAACAATAGCTGGAATATGACCCGGTGTATATCAGTCACAACGCAATACAATCTGGGGAGCTTTAAGTGACTAATTTCAAAAACGCATGTATCTACTGCGAGCGAAATGAAGAGCTATACTTAAATGCACATGAGCGCTGAAACATTGAATTTCTTGCAAAGGAACAGGAGCCTAAGGCAAATACCTTGTTAACTACATCACTGAGGAGGGAGAGAATAATGCGCGGTAAATGTTCAGTGTCCAAGTGGTACAAAGTTAAAATGGGTTTAGTTGGGTCTTTTGAATTTAATCATGCTTCTCAACCAGAAGTGTGTCATAGAAATTGGACAATGAACCAGAGGTTCTTTTTTTAACAATAGTTTCTGTGTCTTGGACTCCCTAATATACTGTATATTTTGGCAGTTTAATGAGCTTTCAATTGGCCCATTTGTTATCACCATTGCTTTACCTCAACTAAACAGCTCCCAGGACATGTTGGGTTCTAGTGATGTCCCTCAATTTCAGCCTTAATAAAAGCTTCGTCCCACTGCTGTGAAGGTGTTCCTCGACAACGCTTCACATCCCCCGTTCCAAGAAATGTGCAAAACGAGATGCGCCGGTCTCCTTCGCTCCGAAACGAGCACCCCTTCTGTGATGAAAAATGCAGCCTGTCTCTTTGCTTATTGCTGTGGCATTTAGGTGGCTCAGTGTGGTGATTTGAGGAGCCTGTAGTGTCAAAGCTATTTCTCCTGCTTGTGGCTTAACGCTCTGACTCAACGAACCTGACCATTGTCGTTTCCTGACATCGTCTTTATGGTGGCCGTCAAGACAAGCCAGGAAGTGTGGGTAATAACCTTCAAGGAAAGGGCTGCGATTGCACATCCATTTCACACCGAGGACCTCTCCCTTGCTTCCCTAAAGCAGTGAAATGCTATGTTGGGTGAGGAATGAAAATGGCACTAAGGTAGGTAGCACTTTGTTAGTGGTGGGAGATAAAAGAGGAAGGGACAGTGAGTGGGGGAAGCATCTATGGCCGCTGCTGGAGCTAGTGTGTGTGTCTTAAAAACCAAGGTCTTCCACTGTTGGGCCTAAAACTTTGCTTTCTCAGGAATGCATTTTTGCTCAGGTATGATAGTGCTGACAGGGGACACATGCGGTCTAATCCTAATGGGCTGCTGGGGGCACTGTGCTCCCCCTTAAACAGCACCACTCTGCCTGCTGGGACCCCTGCCTGGAAGCATAATTCACCAATCTCCCTCCCCCAGCCTAAACCTGCACCAAATGGATAATAACAAATGCTGAGTACCATCCTTGACCTGGCTGTGGGGCGAAGTGGATGAATGGGTCCTATTCATAGAATAAGAAGTTTCCCTTTAGAAGAAGCTGCAACCTCACAAAGTTGGGTTTGAATACATTTCATAACCCTTAAAAAGACTTTTAAAAAAATACAAAAAAACATTTCTAATCCTGTGTCCTTGTGCCTTGGTAGATACCAAATATGTCAAAACATTTGAAGTGTTTTTACATAAGAATCCCTCTTCATTCTTTAACTCCTGGATGGATATATATATATATATATATATATATATATATCTCAAAAGTGAAATGGGGTGACTAGGTAACCCAGCTCATTGTATGAAAGTGTGTGGTGCATAGCTAGCAGAGCATTATCACAGTATATGTTTGTTTATATCACCATTGCATTTATTAATTAGTGGTATCCAAAACTATTGACTACTGTACAGCATAGAGATCATAACAACTTGCATGTATATCTGTGCACTTTCCTGCTCTGCTTTTGAAAATCGCTTTAAAAATGTTCCCTCCAAAGCTCCCCACACAGAGCTGTTGACCTTGCAGAGCGATGTAATTTGATGGTAAATGGTTGTCATTCGGTCTGCCATGCCTCATGAAGCCATCTATGTTGTTATTTCTTGCCTCCGAGCTCACACTGATCACCATATTACAGTGGTGCATGACTAATTGGGTGGCCACAGCCAGAAGCAAAAATGAATCCAACTGGATTGTCTACGTTGCAGAGTTGCAGTTCGTGGTATTTTTTAAAGAGGTTCGTATACCTGTTTTCCCTTAAGTACAATTTGGCTTTTACATTAATAAATATGTTATTCCGCACACTTATTTAATGATTTTGTCCGAATGGCACAAGGCATTGTTTTGAGATGACAAGATATGCAGTTGTATATTCAACCTCTAGATGTCTCTGTTGATTAACCAGTGGTCTGTTGCTATCCGGCAGGGTGTTGGTATGGAACACACAACTTCCACAACAGCAGATGGTGCTGATCATCACGACTCAAATCATATTCATTTTTCTTTGTTACTCCTCTTGAAATACCACCCTCCAGATAAATAAACAATACAACTGACGGTACATGTTTGCTCAATGCAATTATTCCTAATCAAAGACAATAAGATACGGGGGCTTGGCTGACAGTCTGAACCCGCAATTAAGTTGAAACGATTCAGGTGTTTGGTCTCATGTCTCGCCCTTGGGGGAGACCAATACAAACCACAAACAGGCTGGAGCATCCATTTTCCTCGGTCGTAGTTCTTCAAACGCCTCTTCATAACAAAATGGATTGTTTTGTCTTCATCGTGTACCGAGACAATTAGTCAGTAACTCAGGAAAGCACTTCATCCTGATGAGGTATCCCATGGAAATGAGAAAATCATGCTCGGTGTTGTCCACACTCTGTCGGAGATTGTTATCCATCGTCTATCCCACAGTGTTCACTTTCCCCTGTTAAGGAATCAGGAAAGAGAGACAGTGATCACTGCTAATTATTACACACACTGTATCACAGCCCTTCAAAGGGTGTGAAACATTCTTCCTCTTTCTCTCTGTTCCTCAATCTCTATACTCTCCCTTTAGATGAAAATGCAACCAAACATCCAACCACTTTGGTTTGAACACAGGTACATTATGCTGTATCTTGCACTGACAGAGGGAAGAGGGAATCGTACGTTATCACTATTAATAAGTGATGTATATGATCAGATTTTTTCAGATAGTCATAGTTTTTCCCCTTCTCAAATTTAACCCATGAGAAAGTCGGGGTCAGTGTTCTGGAGCAGCGCTTCGTTTGCCCAGAACAACCCTCTGGGACCACAGCATGCAGGCAGAGCCAATCAGCACTGTATAATTGAAATGGAGCAGCAGTAAATGACTGCAGATAGGAGCTTAGCTCCACACCCACTGTTAGATCAGATAGCTGGGGCAATGATGTCTGTGGAAAGCCAACTGTTGTACTGCACACATGTAGTCCCACTGGACCTTGCGGACAGGCTAGCACAGAATTGAACTGCGTCTACACAGGAAGTATGGTGACTGTAGGGAGGAAACCAGCGGTGATGATATGAAGAGGGAGTGCGAAGAGTTGATGAGGACATAATAGAGATTTAGTTTGTCTGGTTATTGCTTGTTTTGGTCTGATGCTCTGACTGAATCCTGACTTTACCTCAGTGAATAAGTTGGCTCCATCAATCTTGTAAAGTTGCAAACCATTTTGGATTAATGACGATACTAATATGGGATACTGTTGTGAATTATGAATAGAATGTAACCAGTGTATTTTATAATAGTGCAACATATACTAACAACCTCCCTGCAAGTCGCATGTTCAAATATTAACTTAACCATATCTGTTTACTTCTACATATTTGTTTTAGTTTTTTTTTTATTGTCCCTGCGTATTTATTGATCACCTCATTTGAATATCTGTTTATTGTTTTTTTTTTAAGCACTTAGAACTCCCACTGTGCTCGAACTGTGCTACAAATAAATTGCCTCGCCTTACAGTAGATATATGTGCATGGGCTGGAGATACAATATCAGACTGGATTTTCACAAAATTTACGAATAGAAAAACCAGGAAATATTTTCAGTGAGACAGTGCAGGCATTGTATTTTGACAATTTGTGCTGTATTCATTTTAGAATTATTATACTGTAAATATTGTAATTATTTATCAGTTACATACAGGACATATTCTTAAATCTGAACATTTCAAACACCATTAAAATATAAAGGCTACATACATAGTTAATTTCTGATCATTATTTGGTGTGTGTGTGTGTGTGTGTGTGTGTGTGTGTGTGTTGTCTTAAGAAGCTTTGTCAAAAACAATACTTTTTAATGAATAAATAAATTGAATGTACTAGAATTTACTGGTGAATTCACATTGTGTGTCCGTCAAATTCAGAGGGGTATATATTCATGGCTGTGGGCCTGGGGATCTCCAACAGGGAGTGTTTGCAGCCTCCATTGTGTTTTTCCTCTGTAAATCTATGACGGACTAATAGGGCTCCCCACCAGGGAAATCTTCTGGTGTTTCCTGTCCCACAGCTGCCCTCTTCCTCTCTCTGTGAAAACCCACAGCTTGCTGCTTCTCCACACCGGAGAAGCAGAGGTGGGGTTCGCTGCAACTCTGTTTGAAGATCCGAAAATAGACTGCGGTATATCACACCTAATCTGTTAAATTCGGCACAACATGGGAAGAGGTTGGCGTTCTGCGATTGTTTAGCCTACACACAGACACACACTATCAAAAGAAGTTCCTGCTGGCATGGGAACAAATCAACCGGTTCCAGTGGTGCTTTGTTTTGGACTTTGTATTAAAACTGTAGTCCATTTTACTAACAAAACATACCGAAAAAAGAAAAGCTTTGTACTGTTTTGCTGAGATATTGCCTCCATGACTATTATGAAAGGTCTAGACTAGAATTGCAGAGATTCTTGTTGCTTTATTAAGTTGCCCTTTTCTTCTGTTCTTATTTATTCTTCATCAACCATCACTGGTTGCTCTGAATCCTCCCGACTGCAATGAAATCATTGCATCATCAAATAATTTACTCCCTCTGTGTTACAACAATGCTGTCTAACATTAGTGAGTCAAAATTATTTGTTTTCGGGCAAGTTGCTGGCAACCTTGTAACACAAAGCTCAGGGCCTTGTTCTTCGTTCACAGAGGCTGAGACGACATCAACTGTGATCTTAACTTTGCAATTAAACCGACCTGAAACTACAGCATTCACAGTTGCAAAAAGCCCGATATTACTCCACCTACGAATTCAGCCTTAAACCTTAACTGTACTTCCCTCATAGCTTAATATTTAGAAAATCCAGAGACGCAGACGAGACCCTAAGTTCCCCTCCAGCCTGAAGAATGAGCGAACGAGCTGAATTATGTGGCCCTGGTTGAATCTTTAACTGCCTCCCTCGCAGTGTTCGTGGAAAAAAAAATGCATTGGGTCTGACAGTCTCTCAGACATAATGCTAGCTGTCCCTAAAGCTTAAAGTGTTGTATAACAAATGACATCCTCCTCATACAGGAGGTTGGTAGTTTGCTCTCTCAGCTCATACTCTTCAGGTAAGACATTCCTTCACTTACATGTTTTATGTCACAACCCTGGCATGCCACTGTCTGCGTGTTGACTGACTCTCCACTCTCTCCCAGTGGTTACATGTGTGGCTAAGTTGCCCAGGCAGGCTCAGCAGGCCCTGGAGAGATGTGTTCAGGTGGATTAAGCTGGGAAGCAGTTTGCTGAATTGCAATGATGGCCTGTGTTGTTTCCCAAGATGACCAAATGGTGTGTTTGTCCCAGCCACTCCCACTCACCTGCTTACCCAAGTGGGAAGTTCAGAGGATGTTCTCTGGATATATGTGGTTTTATTTGTGGTTTGGGATTTACCCTCTGGTCTAAAAAAAACAAATATCTCTCCCTTTCGTGTTAACAATCAACAAGTTTACAGCATTCAATTCTGCTAGTAAGACAGAGCAACAGACAGAGCCACTCTGCCCTGTCACCCGTGTGTTGAGTTGACAGCTACCTTCTGAGTGACTGACGGCATCTTAATTTGCCGGGGGGATGAGGGTCATGAGAGGGGCACATCCCCGTAGATTAGATTTTACATACTTCCTGCTACCAGGAGTTTCCTGTCCTTGGGCACCTGGAATGACACTGTATTAGATGGTTTGTACTGTTGTCGCCTCACTGTGCACCTTTATTGGTTTCTACAGAGTTCATGTTGCTGCTCCACATGCACCACATAGCTCAGTGAGCATTTGTCATTTTGTTCGGTCATATAGGGCTAAAGCACCACCTTTAGTCTTGTACTAACTGAGGGGCTTGAATCTACATTACCCATGATCACAGATGCTGGCTCGCAATGACCTGGCCTGCGAATGTGTAATATACCGTATAATATGTATTGACAAAGCAAACCCTCCCATTGCATACAGAATTTGTGGAACAAATACATTAACTGTATTTTTTGGTTAAGTGAACAGTAATAATGCACATATTTGTACTTAAAAACCAGTTAAAATTGTTATCATAAATTGTTTAAGAAATATCAACTTTGACTGTTTCCAATACATTGTTACCTAAATGAATAATCTAAGACAGATCCAACAGCGATTAAAAAGGCATCCTTAAAACAATAATTAAATGCAGTGTGATTAAAAAAAGAAACGATATCTTCCTCCATGCCATCTGGCCACACCGTTGTGTCCATTTGGTATACCTGATTTCTCCCCAACCTACAGTACAGTACATGCTCTTTACTAAAGCAGCTAAAGCGACGCTGGGATTCAGTTTTAACACTTACTCAGGGAAGGAAGTGCTACTGAATATGTGTTTCATATTCTAGGAAAGCAACCTTACCCTCAGAGTCTAGACCAGTATGGCTATATATAATTTATGACGGGAAGAGGAATATGTTTAGTATCAGTCGCTGATAGACTCGGGTCATGCTGGTCCTGGATGCAAACACCCACACCATGCAACTTCAATAAACCCCAGAAGGAAGCACTGTGGAATTGTGTTGTGGGCTCAGGTTCAACGGCACCTTCTGAATACCTTGGATCTGTGGGTGAGTTAGTTGTCATGCTGCTCTGTGCGTATACCACTGTGTTGCTGCTTTTACAGGGTATCCTTTGCAGCTTCGAGTTTCAGATGAGTGCATTAATATTGTAACTCATGTCTCTATTATCCTCTTTGTAGTTATTGTATGCTGTATAATCTTTTACAGGCATCTTGACATTTCAACAGAAAGGCTCAAAGCACTCAATACTAATAAAAAGAGGTATAACAATCCCACCTCGACATTTTATTCTTGTATTTCAATGTGGAATATATTCCTAAGTTCCATCTTACATTATGAGGACTATCTTCTGTGGTTGACTTAGACTGTCTATTTATACACCAGTAGAAATATATCAAAAAGAGACTCATTTATACTGTATTACTTGGACCACTGCGGTATGGGGATATATGCTTTCTAAATGCTGGCTTTACATTCTTACAATTTTATATATTCAAACATCAGTTCTGACTGTACAACCAGTGGCTTCTACTTTCGGCCCAGTGGAGCATTTGAAGACTAAATGCGTTGGTTAGGGCCACATAGCCACAGGGTTTCTGAATGAGGGAAGAGTTGTGTGGAGCACCAGTGTGCATATCAAGTGCAGACATGCAAATGATAGAGAATAGTAAGAAAAGCAATGATGGTAATCGGCTGAAGTTGATATTAATGTGCACTCTGTAGGATTTGAGTACTAGATATAAGTGGGGCTTAGGATTTACTCGACAAGCTTGAAAAGAGAATTTCTGCATGAGCCAGTTTGTGTATGAACCCAGTCACTTCTCATAGATTCTGATTTGCCTTCTTGAATCCAAAGTCTTTTTTGAATTGGTGGCACTTCTAATATATATTTGCTGTCATCTCAGGGATTCCAGGTTTCTCTGCAACAATTACATCCTGTCTGAATTAGCATTTTAATTACAAGGTGGTTTTGGCAATAATGATGAGCATTGAATGATTTCTAATTAAGGAGACTTCAGAAAATTATTCCTGAAATTAATGACTGGAGCTATTTTCAGGAGCATAACTTCTCCCCAACAATGAATTTAAATTGGGGGCTTGGTCAGCCCTGTGTAGAATGTCAACCTAAATCACATACTTTAAAAGAAGTACAAGCCCCCTGCAGGGACAATAAAAATCAACATGGGTACCCCACAGAAAGTGGTGAACATTTCGCAAATCTGCCTGTTGTTATCTAAATTAAGGTCACAGTCACCTGTGGGGACCGTCAAGTTGGAAATGAGTAATTACAAGTCTTTTTAAGTCCTTACAAAGAAGCACTAAGTAGAACTATTGCGAGGTACAGTGCCTTTGTGCTGCTCCTGTCTGTACCCTTTTAAAGGAAACTGCAGAGTATGTCCTGTACTGTACTGTATTCATTCGCTGCCTGGCCTGAACAATGGGTCTTTCTCGTGGTGAAGCCGATTACCGACAGGGAGTCAAGTTGTTTACTGCATGGGCTGTGCACTTTAATTGCCATCCACTTAAGCTTATTTAAACTGAGCATCCTGACCCCCAAAAGGACAAATCCGGAGCATCAAGTGCTCCTGTTTATTAATCTTTCAGAAGTTCAGCTGCATGTTGTTTTCAGTGTCATTCGTTCTTTTATTTAAGGTTCACAGTAGCATGTAATGTGCGGTTCAACATCGAATCCAGTCAATATCACTTAGACTGTGATTGGAACATTGTTACCAAAAGAGTGACGTCAACAATCACAATAGTGTTGAATTCAATTTACTATGTCCAGTAATGGGTAAATCCAGTAATGGGTAAAATGGCTTTCAAATATACCCACAAAAAAAGACATGTGGAAGCTCCTTGTACAGTATTTGCATGTTTTGTTCAGCGACTCTGATGTTTTTGTTCCATGTTTTTGCAGAAGCTAAACTAAATATTTACACTGTAAGCAAGCAGCTTTTGGTCGTCTTTTTCTTGTCCCTTGTGGCTTTCAAGGGTCAAGTGACATTACGTGAGGGTAAGTCAAGAGTTGATAAAGGTATATTTTGAAAAACTACTGGAACAGTGCGTAGTAAGTGTCCCTAATGATGGCTGTGCCGTCGGTGTTTGTCAGGAATAATACAAACAAATCAACTCCTCACACAAACATGAGCCTCAGGGCGTAAAATGTTTGATTTCATGATGTTTGCCATATGTTAAACATCTGGGAAATGTATATACCTGTAGTAAGTTATAGGTCACCCTTCAGTAAATGTAAGTCTGTAACACTAAGCTGATGGCAAAGAGTTGATGAATTCTTGTTTTCGGGCTAGAGTTTGGTGCTGCCAACTGAACGTGGTTAAAAAAAAACGGTTTGCAGTCAGACTCAGTAAATTGTCTTCTATAGCTTGGTGCCTCAACAACCACTTATAAGTTATAAGTAAAATGATGAATCCCACTGCTGGCGAGCATTGACGCCTGGCCAATCCTAACGCTTGAATACCACGGAGGGCAGATCTTGCCAAGAAAAGCAATGGGATACATGTAGCAAGCGGTTAGGTAAGTCTGAGTGTGAGCAAACTCTGAAAGGCACAGCTTGACAAAGCAACTATTGCGAAATCAACATCTTGCAGAAAACAAATCGGCCTTTTGTTGCTTCCTCACATCAACCATCTCCAATGCACCTTTACTGTCTCTCTTCACTAAGATGTGTCAGTTTAGACACAGTAGGTAGTGCTCATTTCTCAGTAACTGATATGTATGCTTCTGTCAAAAAATTTCAGACAATATATTGTAATTTTATTTTAAAAGCTGAAAACAAATCCCAAGCTGTGAATTTACTGTTGTGTGAAAAAGGATGTCAGAATGCGTAAACATCTGTTTAAGTGTGCATAATTGATCTGCGATTGCAATGTCACTTTAGAAAATCTGTTTCAGTTGTGCAGTCTATCATCGGTTCGTACAATATGTTCCTCATGAATGCAAGAGTAATAATGTCACTTTTCTGACTTGAAGTTTAACACGTAATTTCCTAGAAGCATTTGTTACCAATAAAAAAAAGAGTGATTCTTATCATCCAACTGTTCCATAATCTACATCTCCCTGATTTGTTGTCACCATTAAGCGCTCTCAGCTGGTGCGTGTGCAAACACCGAGTAGAGTTGAGGTCGAGGTCAAGCAAAGGTCTTCATGCTTGACGTCCTATTAAGGCTGACGTCAACATGATATTGTTCGTAGACTCTGCTGCCACTTCATCTGATGTGCTGCAAACCATATAAAGACGCCCGCTCAGAGTCTCTATTGTATTTGCATAACACTGAGAGCTGACACGCTCCTCTCAGACGCATCTTTGTGATTGACTCCTTGTTGTCACACGAGCAGTGTTTCACAGTGCCCTTTCAACAGCACACTCGTGTCGCTGGCTTCCATAGCAACAGGTAATCAATCTTCAAGTGAATGATTGGTATACAAATATCTATCTGCAGTTTTCAATGAAAAAAACATTTTAATGCGGTTGGTTAGTGGAGGCTCAATGAAAGTGTCGGTGTCCTTGTATCCTGTCTTTTAATGTGTTTCTGGTGTTATCTGAAAGTAGGCTATTGAAAATAAACAGTTGACATGAGAAAAAAAGAGTTGCTATTGCAAAATGATGGTAACACAAAAACAAATGTCAGATATAGCCACTGCTCGCTTCTTTCACATCTTTCTGGAATTTTCTACCTCAGATTTCTACCTTGATGTGACAGTGAAATGACACAGCATTAGACACTTTATAATAAAGACTCATTCATATTCTAATTGGTGATACAAATACTTATCCAATATGATTAAAAGGCCCTTATCTCATAAACATACTGAGCAAACAAAATGAGCTAAGAATTTTCCTATTAGTGCATAGTTTATATAAGTAATATGTTTGGGTTTCGCAGTGGTAAGGAAACCAAGCAGAGTTTGTCCTAACTTCGTAGTGAGCTCTGCCAGACTAGAGACGAGTGTGGTGCTGCCTTGTAGTGCGGTGGGGGGGGCAATGAATAATTTACAAGTAATTTATCTTTCATCTCTCAGGTCTAAACACAGTGCTCTTTGACGTCGCTGCCTACGACAGCCTCATATCTTTCCAAGTCTTGCCATACTGTAATAGGAGAGGATTGGATCTGCATAACAAGTGCAAAGCATGCTGGGAGGTTCAGTCGGGATCTTTTGGCTCAAGTGCTAAATAGGATGTGAACAGTAAATATGAAAAACTTTTGGCAGAATTAAAGAATTAAATAACTGCCAGACTCAAACAGCCCCCCGTTATACAGATTTATTTTTTCCAGCAGTGGCAGAGTGCTCTTTTGATCGCAACAGGGCACGTTAGGATTCCAACCATCTTCAACCAACAGCTTTTAAATTAATGTGGTGATAGATTTGCAAAGCAAACTCGAGTGCAGTGATGAGCCTGACACCAATGGAAAAACATTTAACCACATACTTTAAAAAAGTATTCAGACCTTATTCTTTTTTTATTATCCTGGAGTATCTTCTTTTTCACGGCCATGGTCAGTCATGTCAGAATGGAATAATGACTCTTGGGAAAATGATGTCCCACATCCAGAGCAGCTGCCTGAATATAATTATAGAGCTTGCGAGGGAATGTTGACTCCAGTGTACGCTAGCTACCCAAAAAATAGACACAGACTCACCAGGGTCATACTAGAAGATCGCTGGCATTTGGATTAACATTGGATTAACAAAAGAAACACACAGTGCAGGATGTTATTCATGAGCTGCAGAATCAGCTTCACTACTGCATGTTCATTTTGTGTTGTTTTTTGTGTTGACCTGTTTGACAAAGAAATTGGACATAATTTGTACCAAAAATAAACACCATTATAGGGATGATTGTGTTCATAATGCTCTTAGATTAATCTATTTTCAAGTTTTAATGTTTATAATTTATTTAGAAATCTACTGTGCAGTAGCCTCATGGTCAGATTCACAAACTGCAAGCACTGCTTTGCTGCAGTTTCTTGCAAAAATATTCTATAGGCCCAACCCAACAGTGAATGACATTGGTCCAACGTGGGCAGATGGAAAGCTGAATGACCTAATTTAATGTTTGGAGCTGCTTTGAAGCAGCTGGACTGTAATATCATACAGAGGAAACTGAAAATCATGGACCAAAATGCTTAACATGTTTACTGCAATTGGACGTTTATCTTTAAAGTGATCAGGCAGAATCGGAACAACAACAACAACAACAACTGGGTAAACTAAGAAAGGTCCATTTCGCTGTCATATTTCATACTCCATCTGTTTAGGTTATCACTATGCCGGTCTCAAAGCGTAATTGCTGTTCTAATCAATTTACAGAACTTGCTGTGTATACTTAATATCCTGAAAAAGGAACAATTAAATCTGAAAAAGATAATTTGCCAAAAAAGCATTTTAGTAACTTATTGTTACTATGTTTGAAAATCATATATTTAACCACAATTTAGTTCAGGTCTGCCCTCCTGCAGGATATAGTTGCTTGTTTAAAGATCTGCATTGAGATCTTGTATGCGTTTGTTGGATGGCCATTTGCATGAGTTGCAGTATGATGACACGCAGCTGGCTGCTGAACTTTTTGCATGTGTGGCTCATGCATTCTACTAAAGCAGTATGCTGCCATTTTCCTTTCTTTGTTTGTATTTGTTTTTTCAGGTGGAGCTGTTTCCTCCCTCACCCTGCATCTCTGACCAAACTGGCCCTCACCTTCTCTGAGCCTGATCTACTTTATACACCCGGGTGTAAATTGCCACATATGGCTGTACCGCCTGGGTGCAAATAGTATTGTTGGCTTCTGACACCTGGGTGCTAATAGCACCTAGAAATGAACATCACCTATACTGTGAAATTGCTATACTTGTATGGATTGAAAAACATGTTTCTACGGACATTCATGCTCTCTTGAGTATGACTCTTAATGACCCCTGTGACACCTTTTCCTCTAGTGCCTTTGTGGTTAGAAATGAAATGTTTCAATACTTGTGATACAATACTTTCGTTTGTCTATAAAACAGTTGTGTTTCTTTACGTTTTAAAATGAGTTGACTCCTGGTTCTGATCCTTTATTATTTTCCTCTATCATAGAGACTTCCTCTTCCACCATGTCTTCACGCTCCATATTCCTCTGCTCATCAGGGAAATGATCCAAAACAGAGATCAAGTGTCTTATTTACAGTTAGCTGCTTGCACATAGTGGTCACATGCAACAGAATGACATGCGAGCAAGAGAGAAGCCTTATTTATAGACCAAAACTCCCCACACTGATGTGTGTTTGCTGGTCATGTTGTGGTTGGATCAACATCGCGTTGTTCTCATAACTAAAATATGTAATATTGTTTGGTTTTCTTGATTGGAGAAGTGAGATTTGTGTGAGGGAAGGAAATGATGCAAGTGTAAAAGTGTGACTGTAGCTGGATGTGAGCTCCTGAAATGTTTTCAATATTGGAATAGTTTGTTTACGTGTCGCTAGGCAAGAAGAAGAACGGAAGAAACATTTGAAGTGTCAATTGTGTCACAACACCTCTTGGTGATCAGACAAAATAACACATTTATTTCAATGTGAAGTTGAAAACTGGTCAATATAGATCTGAACACAACAGGAAGGTTAAATGATTACTTTCCTCGTGTCTGTGGGGCAATCAGACAACTGGACACATATCCTATAAGTAGACAAATCATTCCGTCCATGTCTTCCCAACAAAAGGGCAAAATTGTCTTTTTTTGATTGTTTATCTCCTGGTTGACAAGGGCACAATCTCTTGTCTTCATTAAAGCGTTTGTGAACCATCAGACGCAGTGGTAGACCATCACTCAGCCAGGGATGCTGAAGCTCACTCAATATCACCCAACTCATGCTGCTGAGAGGTCAATCATTGCTACTCTGGCCCTGATGGAGGCTTGTTTGCTGAAACATGTCAACTTAACTGACGTCATAGTATTGAGATCCTTCTGTTTTTTTTTATAGCCCTGTCTCCATTCAAAATGCACTATACTCCTCGTGAACATCAGGACTTTAACTCTGGAAAAAAGGTTACAATTCTGTGACTACAAGAATGTTCTTAGTTTAATATTTTGCCATTTATATTTAGTTATTTTGCAATTAACCTTTGAATTCTATTTGACTTTCTAAATGCACATTGATATATTCTACTCCTCTTCACCTAACTTCTAGTTTCAGTGAAGAGGTGCCCTTTAAATATGATATAGACTTGAAAATAAGTGACCTCAAAGAATGAGCCAGACTCATTTATCCTAAAGACCAGCTTGAGAAGAATTTATTTTTGTGCTCCATGTAACTTTATCCCCAATATGGGATCTTATTCACCTTTAGTTAATGTAAAAGCAATATCTTGAATTTACTTATTTCGTTTGTTTCAAATCCAAAAGATATTACATTTCCCACAGGACAAAGAAAAGCAGCACATTTTTAGAAGCTGGAACAACCAAATGTACGGCATTCATCATTAAATGACAAAAATGTAATAGTTCAACATTTGGGAAATACGCTTTCTTGCCAAGAGTTAGATGAGAGGAAGATTAATATCACTCATGTCTATGTGATAAATATTAGATAGAGCAGCTGGTTAGCTTAGTTTAGCTTAACACAAAGACTGGTAATGGGCAGAAAAGGCTAGCCTGGCTCTGTCCAACGACAATAAAATCCACATGTTATATCTAATTTTTACATTTAATTAATAATTATATTTTTTTAAATAACTTTTTATTTCATGACTGGGACCAATATTTCCCCGAGTCTCTGTTGGTTTCCAGGTAATGGAGAGTGATAGCAATCTTCCTGTCTAAATAAGCAAACAAGTGGGTTTCCAAAATGCCGAACTATTCCTTTAAATGATCAGTTGATCACCACATTTTTTGTATGATGATATGGCGATGTGTTATTTCATGACTGAAGGTCCATACTTAGGTCACATGATGATAACTCTGCTGATGAAGAGTATTAGATGCAAATAAAGATATTTTTTTTTGTCAAGATACCGTTTCTATTTTCTTGTTAAGTTATTTTCTGTGAATTGACTAATCAATTAATCAGCTTGTGATTTATTTTTAAAGCTCTATTTCCCTAAAATTTCCTTCTTACATATGCAGAAAAAATATATACTTTTGTCACACAGACACAGTAGGCCCATATGATGGTACTCTATTATGTAACTGGATAACTAAATAACACCAGCTGTTATTATCTCACACATAGACACATCTGGGGTGTGTTTGTGTGACCATACCGCACACTCAAACACACACTCGGGGTGTGTTCCCGCCTTGCTTCCTATCCGCTCTTTCATAAGATCTATTCCTACAAATGAATGAGTCCCATCCGTCTGCTGCGAGATCAGACTGACCTCTCCGTCACAACAGTCTCCTCCCCCCCGACGCCACGCCGACCTTATGACGGTCTACGCAGCTGACCAATCAGCTGTGGAGTCCCCACTCCTTCCGTATCTCACAGGCCAATCAGAATCCAGGAGGGCGGGAATCACCGTGGGCCTGGCTATCACGCTTGGTTGCTAATGTCAGCTTTGGATGGGATTTTGTGAGTTTTCTTTGACATTTTATTAACGGTTCATTCTGTATTTTATAGCGTAGTGTTGTATGTGTTCGCGTTTTACGGTGGCTGTCAAAATAAATACTGTTCGGTTGTTTACGGTCGTGATTTTATGCTAGCACGGCTAAGTGTACAGCACTGCAAAGTATACCAAGCAAAGAGAACAACGGTGATTCTCACTATTAGAACAATTGTTCATTAATTCAGATGAATGGCCGTTTTGTCCGCTGAATAACAGCCTCGTCAGGGCACGTTGAAGTCTGTCAGAGCATCCTGGCGGACATGAAACCTCCTTTTCTCGGTGGCTACAATGTTATTGTTAAGTTACACGGTTGTAAGTTTGCTTCCTCCAAAGATGTAGCCCAGTCCAAACACAGGGATCTGTATGTAAACGTAAAAAACACATTGCATTTTTTTGTTTTACCGAGCTGTCTATTCTTCTTACATGTTTGTTTACATATGTTTTACCGCTCACAGTATTCACTGGATGCATCATACTAACAAGGCTGCACGGGGAAACACGTGTTAAAGCAAACATTCGTGCAACTGAACGCCCAAGTAATTGTCTCCATCTAGTTATTTATTGTTTGCATATTATTCTGGTAATTTCAGGAAGCCTTTACCCGCTGTGTGAAGCGACTTGCTGCCTAGCTGAGGAGACACCAGGACGGATACCATATCCTACCACACCTCCTCTTCTACGAGCAGCCCCCTCCACTTTTTGGATACTATTCGGGAACTATTTGGAGGCGGTCAACTTGAATTTATATTCATTACCTTTTAAACGGACCTAAGCTGAATGGTTTTGCTGTACTTGTCAATATTTTTTTGCTGCTGGAGTTTGCCAACTTTTTGAGGAGGTCCGCATTCGGTCTTTCTGGAGAGAAAGTGACTTAAAAGTCGAAATGGATCAAGCGAGCGGCGGGGATGACCCGAATAAACCCTCTAAAAAGAAGTCCAGCGAGGACGAGGGTAAAAACAAGAAGCTGGTGAGTATTCAGACGGACTAATTGCCAACTTTCACATCCTGTATTCTCACAAGCAAGGGTTAATTTCACTCTCAACTGAGAAAAGTTGCATAGTTGCCGAAAATGTAACCACTGTGCTTTTTTTTTCCCCCCCTGGAAAAAATGTCTTTATTGGGCACATTGCACTGAAAGATTTGCCTTTCTGGTAGTTTCACAGTTTTTAGTCAGTCAGTGTAATGAAGTCAAAATCAAAACCAAGTTGATACATAACTCCTGTACAGTTAGTAAACGGCACAGCTCTGCTTTAGTGCAGGATGAGGCTACTTATCGATGTGTTATTATTACTATTTAATGTTGCCCAATACAGAGGAGCTGATAGCTGTTACAGCTGAGTAAAAGATAGTGTTACGCTGAGTGCTTTACTTTTCAAAGCACTCAGTGCATCTTGTGATTATCCTCCTCCGATACAGCTCCTGAAAGTTTGTTGGAGAGCGTTCTTGTTGTGACAGTTAAACTTCAATACATTTGTTGATGCACAAAGTTCACTTACAGGGTGACTCATCGCAGAGCATGATAGCTGTGCGGCTCGTGGTGGTTTTATGAACTGTGTGAGTGTGTGTGTGATTGATAAAACTTATGCTTGGTCAGCCTTAGCAGTATTATCAGCACAATAAATGACAGTCACAGGAGAACATTGTCTATTAGATAGCAACTGTGTCAACATTCATTTCATTCATAGCCTCTCTATTGGCTTTGCAAGTTTAATGTAGAGTGGGCTTATGTGCTTAATTAGAAAGTGGGCAACCCCGGGCCTGCATCACTGGAGCTGTGGCGTCATTGAGCTATTCCTGCATGCTGGTCATTGCCCGGAAAGAGATCAAGACTTGGGGGGTGGTGGACTGTTGGTGGGAGTGGTGCAGGTGTTTCTGGATCAATCACTTCTAACTGACAACTCCTGCTGTGCAGAAACAACAGTGTGTTTTACTTCCAAGAGCATTCTGCAATTAAATCACCTGATTGGTACAAACAACCATCTGACATATAGTCATTGGAAACTGTGTGGAAAATGACAGGCACTTTCACAAAGTAAGTGGCAGGTGATTGGATGAACCATCTGCCAATCTAACTCCTAGTCTGGTGAAGAGCCAAAAACATCTTTTCCAATCAAGCAAAAAAAATGCATACTCTGCCGTTTGTTCGCTCTTCTTTAAATGAAGAAATACTCTCCAGTTGTGATGTAACTGATGCTATTGCAGCATCTATGCTAACCTCTTTGAGGGGCCGCCATTGTTGTATTGAATAAAAAGTCTGAGGTGATGGACTTCTTTTGTGTGATAAGGGATCTTGCGGTTCTCGTGTGATCTTGTGACCTTGCAAGAATCCAGCTGCTTTGCAAAGGCAAACAGTTAAGTGCCACAGTAAACCTGTAAATCTAAACTATACAACCGAGTGTGTTAAGTGCATGTCGCTGTTTACACACTGTCAGCAGCCGTAGGAACCAGTGGTTGAAAGTCATTTTCCGTGATCAGGGACCAAACACTTTGGTTGCTGTTGATCATTGTCTCTGCTTTTCCATATCTGTCAGCATGGAAAGCTTGACTACAGCTGAACCTCTACAGACAATAATTGAGTAGTAGTAGTGTTGCTTTATATTTGGCCTCTATAGGCCTGTTGAGTTGTGCTTCTACTTTTCTAGAAAGTGACCAATGAGCCGAGTTGGACTGATCGCTAATTACTTCATTAACTCCTCAGTTGTTGACGTAGGTTGTGTTGCTCTAGTGTGCAGTTTTCCTAAACCTTTGACATAATGAGGAAAACAGTCCCACTCGTGTCTTTCAGATTGGTAAAACTCAAAATCACTGGTCGTGTTCCAGCAAAGTTAAGGTGAGGGAACGTGTGACAACATTAGCTTTTTGACAGGAAACCCCAGAATGGACTGAGAGGACATGCACTCCCAGAGCTACCAAAGGGTGTTGTCTTGAGAAATCCTAACAACAGCCTGCAACTCTTGAATGTCCTGCCTCCCGAGTTTGTGAATTGCTTGCAAGGGAGTGTTGGATGACATAAGCACTCAGCAAAAGTCTCTCGTGAAAAGTATGTGTGAGATCATTGCTTTTCGTTCCTAAAGTGTTCTCAGGCCTGTTCCCTGTTGCTCAATACTCCAGGCAGAGCGGTCGGAGGCAAAGGAAGCCTGAACTGTCTCTGCTGCACAAATCTCAACACAGAGTTTAGGGGGGAGGAAGTAATCATTCACCCCCGGGTGGAGACACGATCCCCTTTTGTTTACTCCAAGTTTTTATCTACCCCTACGTAAACTGTGAGCTCCAAGTTTGCTGCAGATATGTACATAAGCTGAAGTGTACACGCTTGAAGGTGTGTGCTAGTTTTGATCAGTGAAGCAGCAATTCAGCATCTGTTAAGAGAAATGGAAACAAAAAAATGCAATTCGTGTTTCAAGATTCTGTAGATGATTATGTCATCTCACACTGACAAAAGACACTTTAATATTAACTTGTACTCAACTATTTATAGTTTTCACCATATTTGGGGCTATAGGATTACATTCCTGACATGCAGTGTAGTTTGTGTAAACGTGGTCCAGACCCAAGAATGAAATACGTCATGAGCTGGATCAAAGTAGAGGTTGTAACTGCCTCTCCACACTCTGAAAGCTGCTGAAAGTTACAGGACCATTTGCATGGCTAGTAAACAAAGTGGTAGACACTGGCACCGCTTGGTTTCAGCAAAGTCAAATCAGTTTTTAGAGGAGAAACACTGAAATGTTTGTTTAACAAGTCACTGGGCAGGATTACATCACAGAAGTACCATTCGGGCTTCAGGCCCAGAATGTAGATACCCAACACAGCCAAGGACATTAGAAGAACACCACTGTGTTCAGAGATGCACACAATTCCAAACTTTTCTTCTGTTTGTAGCTGTCCTTTGTGATAATGTCCTTTTTTTTTTTTTTTAATGTTGTAAAAACACGAAATCCAATAAAACAGGCAGAAGGAATGAGGTATTTTTTAAAGGAATCCAGGGGAGCCGGTTGGACAGAAAGGGAAATATATTATCGCTCTGCATTCCAGAGTAAAAGATGACCTCACTGGACAGAGAGAGGGAAAAGGATCCCCAGTGCATCCATAGAAACATGTGACTTGACATCACAGACTGTGTAGGTACCAGCTTATGTTGAGGACTTCTCGGTTTAACTTCTGCATCTGTTCGTTATGTGAGCCATTGTCATGCGGAAGCAGACATTTTATGTACCAATGGCTTTAGCTGCACGTCAGCAACTTTGTAAAATTGTGACGTGATGCTATTCAACAATCAATGATGTTCTGTTTAAAGTAACACATGTTTAGTACCAATCTTCATCCTCTGCAGTGTGTTTGCTGGTTCATTTTATGCCGGAATGTAATCAGCCAGTCAAGAGACTGAATATTGCTTGATACGTAAAAATAAGATCAGAAATGTTGAATAATTAGTTTGTTATAAAAGAAAGTGACACCTTAGGGGAGTATGAAAAGTCCGCCATTTCTTTTTGTTATTATAGATATACATTGTTTTTATTGCAGATAATGGGAATGTGAAAAGAAAAAAAATGGTATGAATTATTAAAATGAATAGTTTAATAGTAGTTTGTAGACATATGCCATTTTGGTGGCTTCAAATAAAGTGAGGCTATGGAGCAGCTTTGTATCTGCTGAAGCTAATATTAATCCTGAATTTGAATATGAAATCATGGAAGCACAGCAGCAACGAAGGCACAGAAAGTGGTGCTGTATATATATTACACATGTTTTGTCATGCTTTTGTGTTGTTGGTGGAATTAAGTGTTTCTGAAATAATATCACAAATGCCTTTTAGAAATTGCCTAAGTATTAAGCAGAAGGAGAGGCTGGCATAGTGTCGACATTGACACATGTCCATCATTATCCGTCAGGTTTTTTTGAGTGTAATTGCTAATGAACCCTTATTAATTAAAGTGGGGTTTAATGATTCTAATCATGCTTGTCATTTCGTTGGTGATTAAAGTAATTAGGGCTTCAGTGATGAACGGACAGTTCAGCTGTGGCGTCTGTAATGAGACACTCTGGACATGGGAGAGCTTTAGTGGAACGGCAGACACTCCTTTTCCTTCATCGTATAGACATGCAGCTGCTTCAAAGTGTGTATGGGTAATTTAAACTTAATTATAATTGTTGAATCATATGAGTTTTTTATTTATTTTAAAGCCCCATATACAATTCTGTTGCCTTGAATAACATTATTAGGCAATTTCACTCTCTATGAAACGCTTGAATGACGGCTCCAGAGTGACGTTGCTTTGTTGTGATGTACAATTAGTGTTTTACCGCACCTAAAGATATATTGTGATTCACTAGGAACAAGCTAGGATTTATAATTTTATTTTTGCACACGTCACTCAGCTCTGCTACATGTTAGGCCAGAGCCCACATTTGAAAGTAGTATATCTTTGTGTCAGAATGAAGTATTCTGCCACGCAACGGTGTTGTTAACCTTCATGTTTTTGACAATTTTGACAGTATTACATTGAGAATCATGTTAAATGGCTCACTCTTCAGGTGCTGTTGGAAGCTGTGGCGTTTGAAGCCTTTGATGCTTTGATACATGAGCTTTAGGGAAACTTCAGGGATCATTTTTAGGTCATGTTAGCGTGTGGTTAGTACAGGTTGTCAGCTTGTCAGACACATGAGGGTGTTCTACATTATCTCCTGCTTGGCCAACCTCAAAAAGTTTCTGTTCTGTAGTCTTACTTATTATTTTTCTTCCACGTGCTGCTTTTTTAAATTTCTTTTTACATTTTTTACTTTATGTATTATTGATAGAATGTAACCGCCACTGTGTTCGGGAGACGTGTGAGAAAAGGCAGGAAACTGACCACGTGAGCGTTTTATTGCCATGCAGGAAGCTGGAGGGAGGAAGTGGTGAAGAATGCTTTAGTCACACAGTGGAAGAAACCGACAGACTTACTGCTCTAATGTCACCCTCTGAGATGAGATCCAGGACTTGAGAATGGGACACTTATTATATATAAAACAAACAAACAACATAAGACATAACTTGAGCATCACGTTTTATCTTTGTAACAATACATTAATTACCTTTGGGTTTGGACATAGTTGCGCCCAGTAGTTAGATGATTCATGAGTGGTAGACTGTGTTTTGTCTGAGCTACTGCAGAGTCTGATGTAGGCCGGGATGACCGAGCTCTTCCACTTGTATGATATTGAAGGATTTCAACGCTTCCCTCTCTGATGGGAGGAGGTATTTGTCACTGTCACTGTCCTGCTTTAGTTTACTATCAATCGGTGTAAGTTGACAGCTCTATTCACACTTTTTTTTAAATCAGTGACGGTTGCAAATGTGAGACAGAATGTGACATTTGCTGTGATATACAGTGCAATACAACATGACCAAAGAAGCATGTGCTTAGATGCAAGGCTTCCTAGCAGTATATGGAGAGAATAGATCACACTCATAGTATTTCAACTGGAGAATTTAATCATTCAATTATAAAAAATGTATTTGTTGAGTAAATCTGTTGGTGTAATGTGGGACACCGTGAAAAGAGGTCAGCGCATGAGCACGACTAACTGTCTGACAGAGTAGACTTGATGCACTGCGTTGTACATGTCTAATGAAAAAAAGGCTCGACATTGGGACGCCTTGAGTCATCTTTTCTTAAAAGACTCACAATTTAGTATCACAGAGGCATGTGACGGCCATAATCAGTGAGGAATACAAAAGGAATTACTGGAATTTTACTGTTTTTACAAAAACAAGCAAGCAAGCACTCTAATTATCATCAGAAAACGGCTTACAGAGGTCATACGTTCACATGTTTTTGCACATGCAAGCAATAGTTGAATGGTTGAATTCATGTGAACAATGCACAACAATAGCTTCATTTCAAATAGCAGCTAAAATAGGTAATCGTGACATCATAAACTGGCTGTAATAGCAGTAATAGTCCTTGCACAACAGTCTGTAAATATAAATTACATTTCTCTGTGATGTCATGAAACAATTTAAGGATATCTCTATATACTGACATTACCCACCTTTCTTACTAAACTCAACCTTTTGTAATAGCTGCATATCAGGCCAACCCCTCAGCGATAACCTGAGGGCAGCGCTGTGCTAGTGTGCAGTCACATGGTCCGGGCCGTCCAGTGTGGTGCCATTCAAATCCGAGCTCGACTGGCTTTTGTGTTCTTCCCCTTTTCAATAGTTGCTGTTTTAGGAAACTGTAAACAGTACCAGCACTCTCCTGAAATAATGAGGCTGCCACAGAGCCGTGCCCTTTTAAAGGCACTCCAGCGCTCGCAGAAACCCAGTGCATTCTTTATTGTTTTCCTTTCTCAATTTAATGACATGTTCTGAAAAGTACTCGGAACTTTTTTTTGGAATAAACAAGTGAAAGTAAAGACGGAATCTGTCAAGACTTCATTTATTTATTGAGAACAACTTGACGTCCTGTGCTTGATTAAATTGCCTCTGATCCCGTTTCCAGAGAGAACAAGTGTGCGATTACGGTGTTTGTGTTTGATAGATTTGACTGTGCCAGGATAAGAGGTGGTGTCCCATGTTGTCTGTGTGTTAGCGTGCCACATGAGTGTGCTTGTGGCACTGCCTGCAGTTATACCACTGTGTACCTTGTGTGTTGTTTTAGAACTCTGAATCCACTCAATACTCCTCTCTGTTTTACTCCCATGTGTGGTGACTGACTCACAGACGGAGGAGTTTGGATGTGGATGTCTTCATTTTAATTGCAGGTAGAAGCAGCTCAAATGGGACTCCTTGTTTTTAAAATGACAGTTTGATCAGAAGTTTTGACATCAACATTTCTGATTTGGAGGCGAGGGCCACGCGATAAATCATTCCAGCGTCAACGTTATGTGATGTGTTCATTCGCAATTGTCGCATCGCAGGATGTGCAATGTCGGCAATTTAAAGGGACAATGTTCCACCGTTTATGTGGATGTCCAATTCGTGACGACAGTAAATGTTGTCAATCAAAACAATGAAAAAAATCCCCAGTGCGTGCTATATTGACTGAGAAAGCTGATCTGTCCTGCTGCGGAGTTGGCTGGCTGTGCCTACATGTACCAGCATGCACTGCGTGCGAGCAGCAAGTTGCTGTGTCTGATAATGAAGCAAAATAAACTTACCACATTTCAACGAAGGAAATATTTATATACCTAAACAGTGACGGTGAATATTCGGGTATTTATCATATCACAATATACATTACTGAAAAAAAAACTCAACTTTTATATGCCCTCATACGTCTGATACCTGATTAGTGGCAATATAACCTTACTGGTGCTTTAGGAAAGATTAATTGCATCGTGTCATCATTTTGTTGCCACCATGCACATAGAAACACATTTATATGGATAGGTTTTATGTGAACCAGTGGGATAATACATTTTTTTGTTTTGAATCGTTTATTAACAATGTACATCCCTGGCCTGCTGTTGTGTTGTCAACTGAGCGGAACCCTGTTCCAAGCAGCAGGTTTCCTCAATTATCTCAGTTTTGTCGAGTAAAATTCAGAAGCATAAAAATGTTTAACTCTGGAAAGTTATTCAGACACCTCAGAGAAGCTCTTTCTTGGAACGGGCCCTAGAGCTGGCGAAATGAGCACATCTACCAAAGTTGGAATAAAAATGAGACTCAAGGCTGTGTCGCAGATGAAACAGATGTTTACCGTCATTTAACGTTCTGGAAGAATCATTTGCATAGTGTGAGCGAAAAAAACACTATTTGCATTTCTACCTGGCTGCCGAAGTCAGTTTTATTGGTACATATATATTCTTAATGGATAAAGGCTTGCCAGTTATAGTTTGGATATATGTCATAGGAAATGCCAGATGTGAATAAGGTCTTATGCTGCCTTCAAATGGGCTCGTGTGTACTGTGGTAACAAGACCCCCCCGGAAGTGGATATTTTGTGAAATGCTCAAAGTTCACGAGTTGTGACGTGTTTGCTAAAAAAAAAAAACGATTTTGGAGGCCATGGAAGACATTTTAGGGTGCTTAAAAACTTTGTAATTTAGTAATATGTCTGTGGAAAATGTCGATATTCACAGCAGCCTCTGTCATTATGCCTTTGCATTACCTTACCCGCTTTGCCAGCTTGCAACATTTTTAGCCTCTATGACTTCTAGATGCTGACGGTAACGTTGATATTGCCGTTGCCCAGCAGCACTTAAGAATTTGAACGGCACGCTTATTGTGCACGTGACTTCCCGTGTCGTAACCACGAGCTCACAGTTTCCTTCTGAAGGCAGCTTTAGTGTGTCTTTGCTACTCTTTCCCCCTCTTCTCTGCTCTGCTTGAAAACAGTGCACTTAGAGTGCAAACATAAAGATGAATTTTACCTTTCATGCCTCCATAAATCTTTTCGTAGCAGCGCAGGCTGTGCAGTGCACTAACTCTCTGAGTTTACAAGCAGCCAATGAGAAGACTTTGTAATGAGATTCATTTAGACAAAGAGATTTATTTAGACTATGTCTAATTCAGTTACTCGGTTGGTATTTGGGGCTCTCTGATGCCACTCCCCCAACATTGAGCATGATATTGGATATGCTGTACATCTGATTACACAAAGACAAATGATGTTATTTTGATTTGTATGGCTCTGACTATCGAATATTAGTCTGTAAGGTTACTACAAGTTAGCCTTCCACAGTTTGGAGCTCAGTTGTTTTTGGTTTCCTTCACATAATACCCCGTTCTAATAATAATATCTATAGATAATGGTTTAAAAATGACAGTCTGTGTGGTCAAGTCTGTAATCAGATATATATGCATTTGTCAGGGCTCTGCACACCTTTTTCTAGTCAGAGCTCTGGAGCACCTTGATGAAATGTCAAGGAGCAACAACCCAATTTAGAAACATTCAGAACAAGAGCATCTTAAATGTGTATCTTATCTGTCATTTGGTAATTTGTTTATTACACTATATTGATCTCGTTAAGGGGGAAATTTGTCTCTGCATTTGACCCATCCCTGTATATATAGGGAGCAGTGGGCTGCCAATGACAGGCGCCCGGGGAGCAGTTAGGGGTACAGTGTCTTGCTCAGGGACACATGACACGTCCCAGTCAAGGATCGAACCTTGCGGTCAAGTCAACCCTCTTAACCCAGTGAGCCACGGTCACCCCCTAACTGGTACAAACGTGTATTAGCTGTCCCTCCTATAGGAGTTTGTATACAGACTGTAGCCAGTGTGTATCAGAATCACTTGCAGTCATATTTTTAATACATTTATATATATTTTTGTATTCAAGCCATGCTGTGAGTTTTGAGGACGACGATTCTTTTTTCAAATGTATCATCGCTTTTGTTCATTCATTCCAGACTGTACATTGCTGATGTCGGGGTTCCCTAATGTTTCTTTTCTCCCGACTGAGGCTGCAAAGTTTCTGTGTCACACGTTTCATCTTCACATTGCACATTGTGCATCAACACTATTCAAACACTATCTAGGACATTGAAATCAAGATCAGTAACACTGATGTGAAAGCAGAGTGCGCTGCAGATTAACAGCCTATATTACAGTATTTTACGTGTCTACTTTGTTAGAATGATGAGTTGTATACTTGTCTGTTCCCATTCTTCTGGCGAGTCGATACTATGCTTTCCTTTTGAGTAAAGGCATCTCAGCCATTGATTGTGCAAGTAGCTCTTCATGTCTTTTGTTGTTGTTGTTGTTGTTGTTGGGTGTAAAGTGCAATACGCGTCTGTCTCTAACAGCTCTCGTATGTCAATCCCTGTTGCTTCTGATGAGTTAATAATAGTATATTGCCTCATGGTTCTGAGCAGTGTCTTTAAGATGCCTTCAATGCAGCGTCAGTCCTCCTGCTCTGAATCGTTGATGTTTGCAGCGATGAGATGCGCTTTACTCCACTGAATACGATGGAGAGGGAAAAGGAAATGTGCCTATTAGGTATAGTGAGGTATGTTTATAATTGCTACCTTCTGAATAAGCAACAGATAGCCTTGGAGTTGATGAAACAAATAAACACCTAACGTGGTGCGAGAAATGTGTTCAAGGGCAATTATAAAATGTGCACAATTTTCCTTCATTTCTCACAGCTCGGTCCTCAGCCTTGGTACTCCGCGGCAAACATC
>NW_022280057.1:1227519-1257664 GCF_004355925.1 Anarrhichthys ocellatus
GGCCACCGGGCTCTCACGGGGTTTGGGTGCTTTGTTAACTGGCAGTCTATAAAATCTGTAGCCACGCCCCCCCCCCCCCCCCCCCCGTTGCCTGTAGCTGAACCAAGCAGTTGATTAAACAGGGACACAAGATAGTTTTATGAAGTTGCCAAGAACTGTTAACAAGCCCATTGCATTATAGTCCTCACTGCCAACTCCCAGTAATCCTCTGGTATTATTAGAACTAATTAAAGTAAAACCTAATTTCCTTCTAAACTCGTTTTACTGAGGCATCGTGGCTACTGATTTTATAGTGATAGTTCCAGTGAGTGAGTTAAAATGACATCATACAGATGGTCTAGTTAAATTGGTTGGGAATAACAGGCGTTGCTATTTAAAAGCTGCGCAATGGTGGCCAATTAGAAACAAAGTTTGTCCTGTGTCCGTCTTGTTTGTGACACCTAATGAAGCTAAGATAAATGAAAGGCTATTATCTAAATGAGTTAACGTAATATTAACATTAATTATAGTTTATAATATTAATTTAAAAAGGTATTGTGTGAAATGTGCATACTGGTATGCTTCTGTGTCCCCAAATTGACTCTTAAGTTCTGGGATATTGCTCTGTGTTTTCATTTTTAAAGATCTGCATGGAGTCATAATAATATTTGATTAAGGAGGGACCCAGAGCTAATTTGATTAGGTTATTTAGAGGAATATGTGTTTGGTAATAAACATTTATTATGATGAAAAAGTTTACTTTAATAAGCGGGAGAAGCCCAGAGGACATGCAAGCTTAATTGTTAGATGTTAAATTGCATTGTTGCGATGTTGCCAAGATAATGGGCAAGGAAAGGCCCTCAAGTCAAGGCAATTAACCAAACAGTGGTTTGATTGTTGTTAAATTGATTAGAAAATGTTTAAGTACTCCATTTGAAAATTAGCTATTGTTTCACGCAGTTTTAGACTTCAAGAGAATGCTGGGCTTAATGATACATACTCTCTGAGTTGGAAGTGGGAAAAAAGTTGTTGCCCAGGTCAAATCCTCAGTTCCACTGATACTGTGAGAAGTTGAGCAGCTGTTCCAAAGGCAACGAATGACAGTGACACAAATACCTGGACGTCTTAGGCAGAACCACCCCCCCCTTTTTTTTTTTTTTTTTTTTTTTTTTTATGGCATAATGCCGCATGAATATGACATATTTGTTGTCCTGACTTGAAATAACAGCTTGGACAACACATGATGCCTGTGCATAGAAACTGAAGCTTTGTGTTTTTTTCCGTGGCTCATAGCTTTATCTCCCAACTGTTGATCAGCGGTTGCAGACGAAGCTGGTGATAGATATGGCAGTTTGAGTGCCCGCTCAGCGATGCCCACAGCGACAGCTGATGAAGATGCACATGCAGAGAGAGGTGCAGGTTAGAGCCAATCTGTTTGCTTGCCCCAGCATCAGTGGTTTCCTGATTACAATAGTGGAGAAATCTTCGGCTGGAGGCAGGCTTTATGGCCATCACCACCCCACATCTCTCTGCTCATTAGTGCTTCACAGCCTAGCGCCACAGCATATGGCAGTGTTGCTTCTGCTTCCCATTTGAGGTGTGTTTTCCAACGGCTGTCCCTTTGGCAGTAGCCCGTCTTATTGTGTCTGAGATGAAGATAAACATCTGTAGCGAAAGAGAAGTTGTAGTGTTAATTTTGAGGCGATTTTTTTTTTAAATTTTTTTTTTTTTGAAAGATTTGATTTTCAAACAAAGCACAGACAGTTGAAAAGTTGGGAATTTCTTTGTCTGGAGTTTATAATAGCAGTTGGGCCACTGTCACTACAGGAGATGCTCTTTAGAACACACATAGATAAAATAAGTCTTTGGTGGTTGACTCTGCCAGGCTGTGACATATTGCCTTGCGAAAATGTATTATTTTAGGGATACACCAAACCGAAAAGTCAGCAGCACTAACTTTTACATTTTCAAAGAGTGCTGTGAGCGAGTGTGCTCATTATGTCCGCGGCTGTGGGATTTTAGGTCCCTAAAAAGTCTCCTTTTATATATTCTTTTGGTATGTGTCTTTTAAGTGTGTGTGTGTGTGTGCTTGGGATGTTCACTCTTGGACACACATTTACGTTTACATACATTTAAAGTCTTTTATTTTGGATCATCAAGTATTGTCGCATCCTCCACATGTTTAGTGTCCTGCGTATGCTCATATACCCTCAATGGAAAACGACAAAACTAGCTGTGGATCTAAGATATTTAGCGCCATAAGTGTGTTCATTGGAAACTCGATTTGGACTGTGAGAGGACAATGAGACGGTAACCAGAGGACACTGTACATGTGTGAGCACCTCGATGGGATACATACTGTGCAGTTTGCAGGGTTGTGTCATTTTCTGTTGGATCTTGTTTTTCACACTGTGCCCTCCCTCCAACAGAACATACACATAAAAACATTGGCTGATGATATGGTAAGGTGATCGGTTTAATTTTGGTGTGACTAGATTTGTTTTGCATCATCTCGTGTTATGTCACGGCTGCATGGGACGTATTACTGAAATATGTGGATGGGTTTCAAATGTGCCAGTAGTTAAATTAACATTATAACCAAACACAACATGAAAAACGGAGGATAAGTTACATGTAAGGTTCCAATAAAAAGGCTACACTTAAACCTGCCTCACTTAGTGTTTTGCTTGTCCTCCATAATGCGGTGTAAATAAAAGATTTTTATGGCGTTATTATTTGACACCACAAGTGTCTTACATTTTTCATAATGAACTAAATTCAGCCCATAGCATCTAGACTTTTATAAGCAGCTCATAGATCATTTAGTGTGCAATTATCAGTTGCACTTCCGATTAGACGTCTCTGCCCGGGGCCTTTTTAATACCCATAGTTAACAAATAGCCTAACTTTGAAACTTAGAAAGCTCATGCTGTTTTTGTGTTGGCACACAGCATGTTTGATCCATCCAGTAATATTTCAGCAAACAGAGTCTTGACATCATTTGTCTTTCCATTTCATTTACATGTGTCCATTCATCCAGCATGTTCTTCCCATTCCATTTGACTAAATACAACTAACATTGACTGGTTGCATGTATTTCATGTACTTTTTCTGCTTTCACACTAAACGTTACTATACTGCATTCAGTAGAATAATCTCTTAACTGATGAATATTTTATCTAAACTCAACGGAACCTCACTGGTGTCATGACAGTGAGCATAAGTTATTGTGTGCAACACTGAGCACTAACCAGGTAATCCTACAGGTATGACGGTAAGTAAAGTCTTAATGAATGTCATGCTGTATACTATGTCAAATACCACTAGTATGGAATAAATTGTATCTGTATTTCAAAAAATGTATTTGAAATATTCACTGCATAAACATTCAGTAGTTTTGTTTTTATCCTCACACAAGGTTCATTTGTTGGTCAGCGATGTTGACGTGCCATTAGATGGGCAAATTGCAGACCACAAAATAACCAAAACTCTCGATGGTGACTTGCCACAGGGATCGTCCCTCTATCGCCACCCTCTGGCCAAATAGTAACGAAGAAGACACGAAAGAGTGAACCTTTTAAATTAGGCAACAAAATGGCCTAACATCTGAAACACCCCATTAGTGGGAAGGATGTAATAGTGGCAAGATTTGTTGTTGCTATTTTTCTTTATTCTAATAATTTTGCAATGTTGGTAATGGACAGTAGGAATACCGGCATAATAAAACCGGATTTCTAAACTTACCAGTCTAAAGCTGACTTTCAATTAGTGCTTCAACTTAAAAAAACAACAACTTGTTGCTGTGTCACAATCAAGTCAAGCTAGCATGGGTGGGAGGAATGGACACAATATGCTTGTGTTATTGGTACAAATGGTCCCCATCTGTAGAAATGCACTTTTTAATGACACGGCACAATTTAATGATTTTGAGCAAATGATTTTGCCCGACTTTGAGAAGCACCACTTTAAAGCTAGGGTTGGTAATAGCAATAGTTCGATTCTTAAAATAATCCAACTGAAAAACCCAGCCCAGCGTTGCCAACTCTTTTCCAATTAAAGTAGCTAGCAGCACTAGCTGCAAAAGTTGCTAAATCTAGCAAGAAAGTCGCCAAGTCTTCAACATCGACAGCCCGTCCCTTCAGGCCTCTCTCCAAAGCCACTCCCCCACAATTATTATTATGAAGTGAACATGTCCTTATGAAAGTAAACAACTTGTGGCATGTACGGACAGAATACGCAGCAGGCAGGCAGGTAGCCCGTCGAATCATTACATTTGGGCTTATTACAGTCCCACGACAGTCACAGATGCTCCCTTTTTCTTTGTCAGAGCATTTGATTCATTGATTGCTGTTGGGATGTCAACAGAAATCTGCAGCTCTTTTGCATTTTATTCCCTATTTTTAGAGCTCTCCTCGCCGTTAGAGGATCCTGTTTACTGTAAATTGTAGGGAGCAGGAAACGGAACAACTCTGATGTTGGGGAACATGAAATTTGGGTTACAGGCAGTTTTTCCAGTGAAAATCAGCAATAACCATAAACCAGCGAGCCTTATACTTGGCCTAGTCTAAACTGGATTGTTAGCAGTGCCATCTTTTTCATATTTGAAACATTCTCTTTTCTTTCAGCGTGATCGCCTTACCAGTTTCAGGAAAACGGGGATGAAGAAGGAGAAGGAGAAGCCGCTTATACAGCACCCAACAGATTCCCTCATTACCCAAATTGAGCTGCCAGTTCCACAGCCCCTTTTTGACGACCGCTCGTTGAACCTCTCGGAAAAGGAGATCATTGACCTCTTCGAGAAGATGATGGTGAGTTTTGTATTTCTCTTGCACTGTTTCCATTTGTAACATTTCACATCAGTTTTATTACAGCTTCCACACAATAATGAATACTGCGCACTCTATCGTTTAATGTTAAATTGATGAATAAATCGGCGCAAAGAGGCACAGAAGTAGAGAAACACGCTGTCATGTATTATATCCCTATATTACCCACAGATCTAATGCTGATAACATTGTTGTTTTGTGAACAAAGTTTTGTCAGGAACCATGATAATGAATGCGTTTCAAAGCATCTTTTCACTATACTAAATCATTTTTACTGATAGAATTCTCCAATCAAGATATCATGGTTACAGTTCTCGTAACTAAATGAAGTTCAAGTTGTCCAAAATGTGTCACAGCATTAGATCTGAAACCATGATAAGATCTTAACATCTGCATACATAAATAATCTAGCACCCAGTAATAGTTTGCATGTAAACATGTAAACAACTAAGCTCTTGGGATTTGTGATTTTAGTCACACAAACGTACAGTGCTGTGATCAGACACAGGGATGAACTTCATCTGTAGATTTATAGAGATAATGTCGAAAAGTGTCATTTTCTTTCCCCTTTAACTATGACAGGTTAGAAAACCATCGGTGCTTAATATCCCAATGTACGATTGAGAACCACTGATGTAACTGCAGAGGTTTGTGAAATGATGCAAATAATGTGCAGGTTAAAGCCCCCGCAAATCAATACCTGAGCGATGGCACACACAACTGTCATAGCTGCGTATCCAGAAAGCAGCGCACTTAACTCCCATGGTGACATGAAACCCTGACTTTAGGGTCAAATGTGTGAAATATATTCATAAAAATGTGATTCCAAGTTGCAATCTCAAAGGATATACGATGCTACAACATCCAAAATAGACTTGAGGTAGTACAGTGCACAGTACGGTGTTCAGATGTTAAGCTTTTGTGATGCAGGGCTCCACCTACGTATTCCCGAGGCCACCGTCAGAAGAACACGAAACTTTGAAATTCACTTGGCACACATCTGTGGGGTCAAAGCTCTGTCACACTTGTGATTTTCTCCATTGAAATGCATTTTTGACTTTATGTACTGAAGGATTGAAATCTAACAAAAAGCTTTCAGCCCATCTCTTTGAAGTGGGGAGCTGAATTACTCTGGCTTCATTGCATAGGTTGTGTGTACTATTGTGGGTAATGCCTCTTGAGTGTGTACGTGTGCGCGGTACGGTGCCTGACTTTCCTTTTTTTCCCTCATACAATGGTCTTTATTGCCAGGGCCAGAGAGATGCGACCAGGGCTCCTGGTTTTCATCAGGCTACTGCTCAGTGTTTTCTTGCCTGGATGCTCATCCCTGCCACTCAGTTCACCTCTCAATTACTATGTTTGTGCTCACAGCGGCGTGACATTAAACCCAGGCTTCAATTTGCTCAGTGACAGATGACACAGAAGCCATGTTGCTGGTATGACATTTGACAGGCCTTGACACTTCAGGTTGGAGTACAATTGGTAATGAAAAAGAAAAGGGTTATTTACTTATGTACGTTTGTAGCCACCACTATTTGCTCTGTAGACTTTACTGTAAACTTTTCTGCTTTGATGCAGCAAACACTGGAATGAAAGTGTTGGGTATTTTCTTTTGATGAGAGTATCGCTTCTCTTCACCATCTATCTGTCTTTGTCATCTCTCTGTCTCTTTTCATGTGATACAGACACATTTTAGCTCTTCGTTGTCTTTACACCCATTCTGTTATTGACTGTTTTTATGGAGCGACATGCCGCAGCCTCAGATGTGTAGCTTGCTTCAAACGAAGGGATGACCCATGCCATATTAGTGAGACCACCTGCTGTGCATTAATGACTAGGAGGAAGTGAAAAGATTTTTCTCCGGAAAGTGGTTTACACATTGCGCTTTGTATCTCAAAGCCTAAACAGCACATACCCTATTACTGTAAGGTCATCAAAGGGATCTGCGGAAATGTAGGAAGAAACACTCAGCTGGGAGGAAAACCAAATGAACTCTTTCTAGCAGAAGTATATTCAAAACATTTCCAGCCTTTTAGAAGGGTGCAGTGTCTGTCTTTACTTTGTGTCCTGTTGTTAGTCTGCCCAAGATGTGTACAGATGGAAGTCAGAGCCCTTCATCTAAATGCACAGCAGTGAACCCGCTGAGGAAATGTCCGGTGTTTGTACCTCACTGAGAGGGCAGCTGTGTTTCAGAAGCAGACTCCAATCCAAGAGGTTCAAACTAGGAACACAGTAGCACACAAAAAAAAATGTGAATAAATTGAATCAGCATTCAGCAAGCTGTAAGACCTTTTAACTAAACTTTGGTTTCTCATGCAAACCCCTTTCATCATCGGTTCAACTCTGTATTGTCTACAAAAGAACCATTGACGGAAAGCAGAAGTGGGATCTGAGGATCTCAGATACGTGAACTTGTCCTCTCCATCCAGACTAAAAAAATCTCCCTGATGACGTGACTTTGTGTCATTAGTTGCCACATATTGGCAATTTAAGACATCTGTGCTGATGTGACCATTAACAATCATGGCATTATTACCCAAATGATGCTTTTACCTGTCTGTCAGCATGAAACCCCCCCAAGAGCTTAACATCCTTACTTAGGATTGAATTGATTCCAGTGCCTATTTGTCTCTGTTACCATTCTTCAGAGAGTGTCTGCTTATGTCAAGAGTAGTGTATGGTGGTGAGGTGCTCGCGGAGACAGAGGACCAGTGGAAGAGGAATGTCCTGTTGCAGTGCTGCTGTGGCTAGTTTTATGTGCCTCTATGCACCATTGTCAGGATGTACACCCCCTAGTAATAAGCTCCTATGTGATCCCTCAGCAGTTACACTCTGCACCAGGACATTAAAAACCAGCCCACAGGAGAGTTACTGTGTGTGCCCTTGCACACAGATGGATCAGACTTGAGGGTAGTGGACAAAATAATCGCTTCGTCACAGTGGAAGCAAAACATTTTTATACGTCCTCCACTTTTCCACAGAGACTTGACTCCTCAGATCCATTTCAGGCTCAGACATATTTGCTGCTAGTCATTAAATGCTCTTTTCTGTGATTTGGTGTCTTCCTACTGATGCGTTGCCGGGCCTGTCACGCAGCCATCTTCACTTATTGTGTATTTTGGAGGCAGGTCTTTAGTAAGTGAAACACCTGCTCATTTGGATTGGCTCACATGGCCAGTCAAGAACAAGGTTGCTTTGGGTGTATTTATGATCAATGTGTTGATCGTCTTAAATCTCAGGGGGGGGGTATATATTCAACAAGGCGCTACAAGTCCAATTATGAGTTTACTTAACCAATATGGACATGTCACCGTTAAGCTGCAGGTCAGCTCATTAACCTCGGCCATTGTTTGATTCCAAATCCAATATGCTGGAGTACAGAGTCAAGAGAACTGAAAACAATGTATCACTGTCTTATAATTATGGACTGCACCGTGTATACATTATACGGTATGGCAGTCCGCTGGCATGGACAGTGTTCACGATTGGGTGTCAGGCGATCATTCCTATTTTCATATTGTCCAATCGTGGTCAGTCAAGAAATAACTCCTCCCTTTAAAAGTCTGTGTGTCTGTGCTTTGTGCGACAACTTCACAGTATCATGTTCCTTCAGACATTATTAACTTATCTTTGGTATCAAACTTCTATCTGACCATAACTAGGGCTGTATCAAATAGTTAGACGCTTCGAGCGTCATTCATAACATTGGCATTGGAATTATCATCATTAATAAATTACAAAAACTCAGATTCTAGAGATTTTTTTTGTCAATAAATCTCAGTTTTGATAATATGCTATGTTTGTTAAAATCACCTTTATTCTACCGTAGGAAAAAAACAATTGGATAATTCCATAATTTGCCAAGATACAATCCAATCGGCACAGACCTATTCATGGAGTCCGTGATGCTTCTTTTGCCAAGTGTTGCAAAATGAGACATTTCTTGGTAACTCCACCGTCATTAATACAAGCTCAAATCCTATCATTTCCGTTCTATACCAGCAGCATAGTCAAAGATACTCTGGGATTCTTTATGTAGCCCGTGAGGGTATAATTAATAAAAGAGCATTAATCATTTTGGAGACGAAACATGGAGGGCTCATTCCTCCACTGTGCCCCCTGACAAGCGTCCCGCTGGCCCGCTCCTCCTTCCCCTTCTACAGCGTACTCGCCCCGCCACATTATGCCTCGTTTATTGAATGCCAATTAAGCAGAAAGATTAGCAGGGTTCAAAGATTAATTAAAAAACCTGCTGGTTTCCTTCAGTGGAAAAAAAAAACAACAACTGCCAATTGCAAAACTTTCAGCCACATTTATACCCCTCTGTGTCGTACGAAAAGGAACTTACGGTGTTTTTATTTTTCCCCCGCTCAGAGGGTATTTACTAGAGAACATGTAGTAGGAGGAATTTAGGTCACGGTGCCCCTGGATGGGATTCCTGTCCATGCTTCACCAGCAAATGAAGCAAAAATAGTTTGAGTCAGAAATCCAAAACCGCTGCATTAAAACGCTTAATTCATCAGGTGAATTTTACATTCAATCGGATGGAGGACAACAACTGCCAAATCAGATCAACCAAACAAAAAGGACTCGCTGCCCAGCAGAGGGCAGCATGGCTCCACAACTTAAGGCTCACTCTCCTGAAACCCTGAGGAGAATGTTTCTTTCTCTCTGTTCATTCTATCCGTCTCTTTGTGAGAGAGTACTTCTGATAAACATCCCCCTCCATTCTAATCATCATGTCATTCCCTAGCTTTTAGTGCTCTGTCCGGCCTTCGCTCCGTCCCCTGATGTCTCTCACATGAAAGACCTCTTTTGTGATGCAGAATTAAAGTAGCACAAAGATAATACTCCCAATAACAAACAGATACTGCCTTATCTAGCCTATCAGATGTGATTGCATGGCCTCAATAGAAGCAGCGCTGTTTGATTTTTTGCTCTGTTGTTCGGAGTTGGGTCGAACAGTTTCTGTCGCTGTAGCCGTACTACTTTCGCTTCAAGGACTAATTATTACTGACAACAGTTCCCGTTGCTGAACCTCGGGATTTTGACACATACAGATGGAAAAGGAATGCATTTACCTGTAGAAGAGCAGGATCTGATGTAAAAGGGCTGTAGTGGACCTAAAAGTATCATTGATGGTAGGTTCAAGGTGTTTCTTCTTGCTCGTGAAACTATTGTACTGTAAATAATATGGCTCAATGTTTTGAAATGCTGTTATTTTTGCTCTGTTCTTTTCGGTTTAAGTGTCAAACTTCTGCTCGTTTGCACACCATTCTCTGTCTAATTTTCTCAGTCAGCCCAGTGGTTTGAGAAAACAATCTGAATTTTTCCTTTCCAGTTTATCATTTTGTACACTTCCTCAACATTCACCATCAATGTGTTGCACTACATTGGAGTAGCATCTATGATTGCTACTAATATTATGATAACACTTCTTCTCATTGTCTTGTGTGTCTCTAGGAGGACATGAACCTGAATGAGGAACGCAAAGCCCCGCTGCGTGGAAAGGATTTAAGCACCAAACGCGAGATGGTGGTCCAGTACATCTCAACTACTGCCAAATCTGTAAGTGAGAGTTAACCTCTGCCTCTTCAGACTGAAGAGCGTGTGCTGTATAATTGTAGTGGATGAGCTGAAGTATCGTGACACCCTCACCGGAATGAGTTTAACCTCACCCTCTGCTTCATGGCTTGCCTTGTCATCTTGCACACTCTCACCTCGCTCTCTCTCTCTCTCTCCTCTCTTAGGCGCTTGAGTTCCACATCTTTGATTTTGAATTTTGACTGTGCAGCAATTTGCTGTTGCAGATTATCAGAAATGTGTTGCCGTCACTCACTCACTCTATGCCTAGTAGATGATCAGTGCTTGTCCAGTCAGGCGCTTGCATGCAGATTGTTGATTGCCTCAGTTGTGTACTTGCATGGGGGTTTGGTGGTGGTGGTGGTGGCGCCCTGCCGCATCATTTGCTTATCGAGTATAAAAATAAAGTTCAGACAACCTCTTGGTTCAACAGCAGTGTTAAAGCGAAAAAGGAAACAAATCAGTTACAAAAATGAAGAAAAGCAAGTATTTTATGTTCAACATGACCCTATGATGTGTATGAATACTGTATGCTACATTATGGCATGTAGGGTTAGATTTAAGTTGCCCATTGTTGAAGAGTAATCTAGAACTTGATTATCCCTCTAATCCAAAAACAGCAGTGAAAAGTAGAGATTTCTTCATGCAATCCATTTTTCCTCTTTTAAATTTTGTAGCCAACATTGTGAGATGAAATTCACGAGGCTGGCTATAATTCCCTTCATGCACAGAAGGAAAGAAGTGATTTCTGTCCCCATCGCTTCCCCAACCTGGTAGCTCTCTCTTGACATCCTCATTTATTACCGGTCTTCATTGTTATGGTAATTAACTGGCATTATTGATAATGACGATTATCCGAGATGATTGAATTCCTCACAGGGCCCATTATGCTTTGTGAGCGCTGATATTTTATTCAAATGAATAGCGTAATCCGTGTAGCAAAGGACGGAGGACAAAATGTAATGTCTGTCAGCACCCCGCTATCACATTTAATAGGAGTGAAGGAAGGGGGATGGTCGAGTGTCAGGAATCGTATCTGTACAAACACAGATTCATGCAAGTGCACGCAGTTACACTAGAACACTTTAAAGCACAGGTAAATAGGCATTTACTGATAATACACAAGTGACCAAGAGGACAACTTAGCTGAGTTTAATAATTTAGGGCACTTCTGTGCATGATTATGATGAATAGATTTGACGCTGCCACCAAATCTCCCTGGTAGTGAAAGACAGTATTCACACTTATTTGCGTAACTACAACGCACATTGGAGCAGCCCATTTAAAAAAAAAAAAAAAATCCTGCTTATTCTGCATTTAAGTAAAAAAATGTACCAACCTACCCTAAATAGTTTAAAATAGCCCAGGGCCGTACTCAACCATGTTTAGTTGCTGTGAAAATTTATTAGCAGATATTTCAATTTGTTTTAAATAAAATATCTTCAATTGCATCATATAAGTTAGTGTATATTGAAAAGTAACTCCTGTCTTAGACTCAATTGATATCCTAGAGAGACATCTGAGTAACAATCAAGCCGGAGCATCCCAGCATGCAGCTTGTAAGAATGTTCTAAAAACGGCCTCACACTGATCCTGTGCTCTGTAGTTTCTTAAATGGTGTGCTTTAGGTTCCTAGAACTTCTTAACAGAAACCCAGAATCATCTCGCACTACATTACAGTTTTTCAGCAGATACATCAGAAGTACAACATTTGTTTAGATGCATCTAAGGCAGGTTTCGCTATCGTTTTGCTTTTGTCCAGTCTTGCACCCAAACTACACCTCTGCATGGTGTGCAGCCTATATGTATGAAAGAATCTCCACGCCACCACTACAATGTATTTCTCTTCTGTATTATCTGGGGCTATATGTTGCTTTTGGAGCATGCAGGGTGGGCTAAATACGAACATGTTGCATAAAGGGTGATGCCTGTAGACGTGGTGCATTTTGGACATGCATCTTGTTTTGATGTGGTGGCTCCACTGTTAATGATGTGTGCTGCATTGTAAGAGCGCCGTTTTGGGGACTGGGAAGGGCTTCACGCGTTTGTCTCAATTTCCTGTTTTGTTTCTTTCTTTCTAGATGACGTTATAAGGTCCCAGTCGAACATTTCACAAGATAGTGATTTTTGATACTACTCTTACAGGAGTATCTGGTTTTATATTTCATTGTAGTCACAGAGATACAAGCTAAAAATTCATGAATGTCAAACGCCACCCTCACACCCATATAATACTCAAATTTGTGTTCTTAGATTTGGACAGCCGATGCAGAGCACGCAGACTTAAAAGGCTTCGAAAGCTTGAATCTGAAATCTCCAAGTAATGTGTGGCCTTTTCCTCATGTGTCTCTTTAGACGTGCTCAATTGAGCAAAGGGCTTTTATGCCCAATATAAAGCAACTGTATTTTTTTCTGCAACAAAAAAAAGAAACATTTAACCTCGTTGAATAGCATTTGGTGCTCGAGGTTGCCTTCTCGATGTACAACCTTCTTGTATGTATACTCATCTTTTATGCATGTTGATACAAAAAGGCTACATCTATTAAGCTAGCTTCGAATCATTGGTAAAAGGAAACATGGCTCATTGTTACTTTGTTTTGTGAAATATGTCTTTCCAATGAAAGAGAATTGTGCATTAACCCTGTTCATTTGAATTTGAACTGCGTTTCAATGGAATCCAGCTCTGCTTTTGTAGGAGCGTGTCTGTGGACATCCTTGACCGTTAGCTTTGCATGAACAGTCGCCTTTCTCTCTCAACTCATTTCTGGTTCTTTCTCCTCGCTGTAAATGTGTGCCAACATCATTCGAACTGCCACAATTCATTTCTACACTAATTCAATTGCTTATTCCTCTGAAATGTACTTTACTTACTGTCAATGATTATGTTCTTGTTTCATGTCAAACGTGCTGTGTCTCAGATGTAGGAAGGGTGTGATGGCAGGGACTTGTGAGGGGGATTGTCCAGTGTCACTATTACAGTTCTAGTCAAATATTGATGCCACCCTCTTCTTTTAACGGGGCGCTTTAACGGGGGCCCTTCACCATAAGTGTTAAAGAAATTAGTTTATAGTTTTACACCCATCAAGAAAAAGGGTGGTAACAGCTACATGATTGTTGAGAAGAAATTGCATACACTTGTGCGCAGTAACTGTCTTTATTTAATTTATTTTAGATATCAGATATGATTAGTAATACCTCAGCAGCACTTAGTATGAAAAGGAATACTTCTTGCCCTTGTTTTAGTGAGAATACGGTGTTGTATTGTAAATACAAACTTGCTGTTAATGAAACTGCGCTTCTCCCCCTCAAGCTCCTCCCTGACTGTTGTCAGTGCACACTCAAGATAGTGTCTGTTTTTTTTTTTTTTTTTTTTTTTTGTTTTTGGTCAAGCTGCTCTGAAACAAAACTCAGAAATATGTATCCAATGTGGTTGGCATCAACATCTGTGGAAGCTGTGAGCTACGTCAATGTGACTCATTTCAAAGGTGTTTAGCCTGCAGTATTCAGGTAAAAATACTTCCCAGTGTTAGACAGTGACAGGCTGCTGCATTCACTGGAGAGCAAAGGAAAATGTGGAGAGACATATTAGAAAGTAGTATGTGCGTGATCAGGTTGGTGGCACGAGTAAAACCGACTTTATGGCTGTCATAAACTCTTGGTGGAGGGATGGAGAGGGGAAATCAAGCATAAAATGGCCACAGACGTGGAGAGTTTGAGAGTGACAATAAAAGAAATAGAAATGGAGATTAGATGAGATGGGGGGGGGGGGAGAGGGAGGGAATGAAACAAGGAGAGAAACAAGAAAGAGGTAACAAACGAGGAACCCAGTTTGTTGCCTGTACCTTCCTGCAAACAAAGTAGATTTTCCTCGGAAACATGTGGCAGTGAAAGAATTGTCAGCCACAGTATAGAATACATTTACTCAGCTGATAGACACACTCCTTCTGTGAAACAACAGGCCCACAGTTGCAGTAATAACAAACACTCCTGCTCCCCGGCACTATTGACAGATAACAAGGTTAAACTCCAAGAATCGGGCTGACTGCATGGGCTCACGGTAGCGCTGCCACACGAAGTTGACACCTGAAGCCCAACGTTAATGGCAGCTGATATATATCAGCCCAACCCCTCTGCAGCCTCTTTGTGCACACTCGCCACTGTTGCTGTTTTGGGATGAGTCTGAATCTATAACAGTCTGTCGGTTCCATTTGACCCTGTTAATCAATTAATCCATCCCTTGTGTTGAAATGACCATGTCTAAACATGCCGATTCATTACCTCCACAGTTGTTGTTGCCGTGCATTGATAATACATTTGTCATCTACATGTCTTACACATTCTTGTTGTAATTTTCCCCATTTTCATGCATCTGTCTTTTTAAAATGTTTTAAAAATTGCTGCTGCAAAACACAGACATTATCTTCAGTATGTGCCCATCACTATATAGGTTTTCTCTTGTTGGCTTATATATACTTTTCTTGTAAAGTGTGTTTGTGATGTCACACAAGTTACGCTAATGCCTCAACGTGTAATGGAGAGGATTCTCTGGCCTACTAATGATTGTGCTGTTTGTGTCTTTTTGCACATTAACCTTCTCCGCTGATCGCTGCATGCAGATAACTGGGAGCAAAGTTCCGGTAAGTAGCCCATTACTTATTTGGCTTCTGAATCTTGTTCCTTCTGTGTATCTGTCTTCATTCACCCCCTGAACACACACACACACGCACACACACACACACACACACACACGCACATTTATATTCTTTTGGAAAGATGTCGAGGAGCATGTTCCAAACTGTGCTCGTGAGGTCATTTCCGTGTCTTGGACTCCTATTTTCAGCCCTGATTTTGCTAATGGGCTGTAATTTGGAAAAGCTTTAAATTGCAAACACAATTCCTGCATGTAAATGGCACATTCAAATGATGGATTTTGAAATTATACAGTCTGAAAGGGAAGTGGGAGGTCTTTTGTTGGTTTTTGCTATTTCTGTTATGGAATAGACTGCAGTGTAACACCTATTAGCATTTGGATATTGTGCTACCAACAAAGAGGGATAGCTTTTACACAAATACTCATAATCTGCAGTCTAATCTGTTTATCAGAGCATTTTGCATCTAAATGTCTTTAGCTGTGTTCATTCCGTCTGAGACATAACTCGTATTGAGAATATATATCACTTAATAAGGCTTTGAGCCCACATTTAAATGAACGTTCTCACACACGCACTGAACCTAGTGAACCGCGGAAAAGATATCAGTCACATCTTTTCTGCCTTGAACAGAAATAACAAACAACGTTAATATTATGGGAGTAGACACAAAACCCTTTTCTTACAAATGCATGTTCTTGTTTTGTTGTTGAGGTTTGTTTCACTTCACCTCCTTCTCGTAAACAATAGACCCACGTAATCTTAAAATATAACAGCTGTCAATGCATTGGGTTACATTTAGTTTTTAATTTCTCCACACGCTAATATGCCAATTGCCTATTTTCTCTCTCAAGATCCCATAAAGTGGCACCCTGTTGCCTTTTCTAAAGAATGACTTTCTCTTTTAAGATGCTTTCAGAAAAAAAGAAGAAACGCGCTGTTATTGGTTTAGCAAGTGTTGAATTGCCACTCTAAATGGTGTTTCATTGCCTTTTGAGAGTTTCGTAAAGGATTAAGAGGACTGTAGAGCTTAACAGGAACACAGGCAAGGCCAAGCAGCACACTGTGACATGGCCTCTGCGCTGCCCATGCTCTCAGACTAACCTCGCTTTTTGAGGCTTTTTGCAGAGGCATTTAGTATTGATTGCATTTTCTTCTTCTTCGTCAAACTGTTCTTTTGTGCTTGGTAACTTCTGTGGAAAGAGTGTTTTTTTCCAGCTTAGCCTGTATGGACGTGAATGGAGTGGCTCTCGATCAGGAGCAGTAGCCACATTGTGTTCAGTAAATGGAATATGACGGCTTGTATCATGACTGATCATCCGAGACGCGGAGGATGCCTACTTTTAGAAGTTCTGCAAACCGTGTCAAATTAAAAATAAATCTTCATTTATCCCTGAGGGGGTTATTTCTGAGGCAGGCGTAGTAAAAAGAAACATACAAAAAGGACATCGGGACAATACATGACCGACAGCAGTGACCATGATGGTTAAATGTCCAGCAGGGATAATGATAATAAATACCTTTAAAAGCCCTCGGGAAGTTTCATTCAAGACCGTGCTGAAGCATTTGATATGACCTTTGTAACCTGTGTGTCAATCATGCAGCAGGAGCCAACAGATATGGCGTACATACTGAAAGCTGCTGTCATTCTTAACTCCCCCACCACCACCACCACCACCCACCCTAAAAGTGGGAAAAAGAGGGAGAGCGTTTAGCCGATTTTGGGCTACAGTTAGCTCCCTGCTTTGCTGGCAGATTGCCATTTTCACGCTGTCAGCGGGATTGAGTGCTCTCAGATGTGCTGGGAGGAGAGTGTTGGTTAGGATTGTCTATCGGGAACACGCAACTGTAACTCCTCTGTCTCAGGCATGAAATCTCTCTGGCACTTCCCTCCTCTCCCAATCGAGAATCAGGTGGGAATAGAGGACTGTGTGAATTGCCTCTAATCCAGTTTGACCAGCGTGTAAATCTCATGTGCTCTCTCCACCTCTTTAAGCAAGATTGAGGGAAATATATGAGCAACACACACACACACACACACACACACACACACACACACACACACACACACACACACACACACCTGGGAAAGAGCATGTCTGCAGGTGAACTGGAACAGCCCAGACGGACCCAACACCTCTTCTTTCTGCATCAGGCGCTTATTGATTACTACGACGGCTTTATAGCGTCAGTCTTTGTAAAGATTGGCCTGATTTACGTCACAAGTCAAGGGCCGCGTTGTAACAATCCATCAATGACTCCTGCGGTGTTACTGGGGAAGTACACTTCCGTCTCTCTGCGCCGCCATTGGCAGGCGCCGCAGTTCAGATGGAATGCTGCTGAGACTATGAGAGTGAGAGCTCACATGAGTGAAGGAAAAAAAAGGTGTTTGTGTGTGTGTGTGTGTGTGTGTGTGTGTGCGTGCGCACCGTGTGTTGAAAAGCAGCAATCTCCAGACCACAGCAAGGTGATCAATACCTGTATGACGGGACATATGACTGCTTATTTCCATGGCAGCATGCTGGTCAGCTCTGAGACGTCAGGCGGTGATTGTTAGTGTGCTTGTGTAAACATGTGTATCCCTGTGTAAAGCTGTCAGTATGTGGATTTGACCAAAGAGCCCCGGACCTGAGAAAAAACAATCCAATGAGACTGTGCTGGTTTTTACTTTTAGCTTTAACCTTTTCGAGTCGCGATGCCCCAGAATAATCAGGTGGTGCCATATTGTGAACGCTCTGATGGATAAATGCAAATTAATAAAGCTTTGTTTTATTTAGTTTTAACAGCTGGCACCTAAGCATTGTCAGAAACCCACATGACTCTCACAAACGCACTTAATATAATTCATTCGGAGGCAAATTATATCACCGTTACGGGCGATGTAATGTAAAACAAACACTCCCCAGTCTAAAATATGTTATTTAATTTCTTTGTACGTCATAAAAATGAAATTCTCCACAACCATCTGGCAACCCCCAGAATTGATCCCCCAGGTTGAGAACCACAGCTCCAGCTGATTGGGCTTTTATAGAAGAAGAAGAAGCAGAATTATAAAGTGGCAGTTTCCTAAGTGGCTAAGGACATGTTTTTAACATCAACCTTTTTAGTGCGTGTATGGTTGTATAATGGTAATATGTCTCCCAATTGAAAACGGTTTATGAGCAGACAGATTTCAGATGTGAAATGTGGCGGTAATCATGAGGACATCATCATTTGCGAGATAGCGCCTAAAATCTAGCACTTGTTTGTCATTGAGCGTTGCTTAGAACCACTGCAAGGCTACATCCATTTTCATTCATTTGATCAAAGCGACAGTGCTCGGCGTGGCTGTATATTCCACAACATTTCAAATTTAAAAGATGCTTTTATGTGTTCTACAAGCAAAGCATTGGACAAACCTTGAACCTTAAAATGTTTTCCTCATTATCAAGTTGAGATGAAGAATTAGATTTACCTGCAACGAATGTGAGGTTGTTGTACCACACTTACTTGTTGTTTCCCCCTGGCTCTAGTGCGTGTATATTCAAGTAGTTCCACAGCTACCAATTCTTTTATACATATCGATTCATTCATTTTTTTTTTTGTTGATAAATTAATTGCTTTGACCAAAAAAAAAAAAAAAAAAAAAGTCCAAATGTGTGCACATTGCTTCTTTTGTAAGTTATAATAATATGAAACGGAGAAGCAAAGATAAATCCTCACATTCTACATTTGAATGAATATTGTAAATAAAATGAATGGCCGTGTGCTCTCGTTCGCCTGTGTTTGTAACTGCTCGTGATTTACAGAACATGGAGTAAGAAGTAAACGGGTAGTTCTAGAGAAGGCCGGAGGGCTGCAAAGCATCCAGATGAGAAACGAGGGAGACGGAAAGAGAGAGTTACATGGATACGAGGACACGCAGACATCTGGTTCCTCTTTAACTCCAATCAAGTGCCAGCAGTGCTTATGAAGGACCTTTGAAAAAGAAATATGGTGAGCCAGAAAGGGAATCAAGGCACCCTCCCTCCTTCAGTCTCGTCTTTACCTTTTATAACCACATGCCTCAAAAGACTTTTGTTTCAAGCGAGCTATTAAACTGGGTGCTGAGGGTTGAGCAGATTTGATGTGGCACATGTCCTTGGTGCTTTAAAAGAACGGCAATGAAAAATTTATCAATAGCGTGTGCCCGCGCCAGTGTTCACCATAGATTCTATCTTAAATTAAGATCAAGGAAACATGCTCTCAAGGGGACTGTTTGAATAAGATGTTTCTTAGATTAGCTGAAAGAATATTTTAGAGTTCATCTGATGGACATAGAAAGTTGTCTCGGAGTGAGATGAGGAAAGATTTATTTATTTGATTTATTTGAATAGTGTATCTGCACATCTGTAGTCAGGCGTTTTTAATAGATATCAAATATTTGCCGTTTTATCTTCCTCAAATGCTTCTTTTCTTTCTTTAGTGATAATCACAGGGGGATTCTGTTTCCAGGTTTCTTCCTTCACTCGGCTGTTTGAGAGCACGGTCATGTGTATGATAACACCTACATGTTCTCCATGCTAGAATATTTAATATCAATAATGTGGGCACCTGCATATCAAAGCATTGCTCTCTGCAGTGCCACTAGTGGTACCATAACATTTTATAGATAGATAGTTACTTTATTAATCCTGCAAGGGGACGTTTTTTCCACTACAGCAGCATTTATGGTAAAGCAATAAAAATAACAGAGTAAAAAATATTAAATATGAAAATGCAAATGCACAATATACACAATAAAAATATTATAGAATATTATAGAGAGTTTTGGAAACACAAGCTTTTGGTTGCACTTAAATACAAGTGTGTGACGATTGAAGTTGAGTTAAGTCTTAGTTTGCATTTTCCAAATATCTAGTGGAGTGTACACCTCGGTGTACTTGTTTCTATGCCGGCTTCAAAAGAGGTGGTGTGACAACGAACAACTAAGAACTCTCCATCAAGGGATGACAGACACACACACTTACAGGGGTTACACATTCTGGTTATTATTCCTAATATCACCCACAGTTGTGGCAATGTTGCAATGCTAATTCATTTGCTTTAATCTATGTATGTGTGTGAGCTTTGCCCCATTTCCCCCCCTTGTTTTGGAAAACTGTACCTGTCGTTGGCCTGTGGAGTGTGTGGATATGCTAACGACAGTTTGTGTTTGTTTTGAACGCACGACCGAGCTGTGACGGAGGATAAGTTGACCCTCGAGGGTCATGAGTTCTTTACCCCCTCGTGCATTGTCACTTCATATTGTGAGGGCCAGCAGTCGTACTACAGTTGCCCAGAGCTCAGCCAGTGTGACACAGTATCATATAGGATTATTACACCTCTCTCTAAATATTCTCAGAGGTCTTATTGGATTTTAGAAAGCGACAACATTTGAATAATAGCGCCTCACAATTGCAATAAGCTGCATTGTGCTGGAGCCCCTGTTTCTGTGACCCCCCCCCCCCCCCAAGATTCTTTTCTACATACATGAAATGTGACGACGGTCACTTTGATGCATGATGGATATACTAGTACACCCAATGCATTTGTCTGGCGACGGTGTCACAGCTTGTGTCACATTTGTCACAATGTTGAACTTTAAGGTCTACATACGATTTATCAATTATGTTGCTACTTTCTGCTGAGTGGCTCGTCTTCAGGCGTTCGTGGTTGGATTGACCTTTGCGGGCTGTGGAAGCAGCACAGGTTTAGCTGTGACAGAGGGTGGGCTGTGTGGGAAGGATTGAGTCAACTCCAGCTCCCAGTGAGGATCACAAAAAGAGGTTTCTTTTCCATCACCATTTGTCTTCTTTTTTTCCATTTTCTTTTCATTCTTTCCTCCTTCGCTACCTTTTATCCTTCCCTCCTTCTCCCCTCGCACGTCTTCTCTCGATACGGCATATGTCTTTTCAGAGGCAGAAACAATCATTCCTCTTCAATCAGAAGGGGAGAGCTGGATCTCGTTATTTTGAAGGGAACATGAAAGGCTGAAGTGGTCACAGTATGCTGATATTGGATTGAACAGTGGCTATGGCAGTCCTTTATAGTCTGTGTATTTGTGTTGGTGTGTGCACATGCCTGTATGTCCGTGCGTGTGGTAAGTAGTACTTTCTTTCCCTCGATGCCTTTCCAATAGACTTGGATATTACGTCTTGGATTTAGATATTGCACAGGAGAGATGGAGTATGATGGAGTACTTTTAGCGAGGAGGAGGGAGGAAAAAATAGGATTCTTAGTTCTGTTGATTGCATATCTGTGAATTTTATGTACTGTACGCACATCCCCACACCAGTGATGGAGCTTGTGAATACTGGCTATGCTCTCAGTTGTACATCTCTCCCCCACAGCTCTGTCACATACTCAACGGCACTGTCGGCATGCTCAGCTCGGCAGGAGGCTCCTGCAGGGCCGCATTAGGCTCCATAAACTTTATGGCATATTTTTACAGCCCGCCTCTCTGTATGCAGCCACCATCACATCCCATCGCATCTGCTTTAACTGTTCACACAGCTGTGAAATTCTGTGTACCCCCATGTTTTATGGTTGCCTGCTTCTCCCGTCACTCCTGATTTCTTTATTTGCTCCTTTGGCTTTTTTGATATCGTCTCTACATCTGTGTATATTTAGTAAGTTATTTGCTCTGGTTGATGGAGTTGTCTGCTGTTTTTTCGAGATGTTATCGCGGGGAATGCTTGCAACGGGTGATGCGATAATGCACCTCTGTTCGTAACCTTGCCAGGCTCTTGTCCTCTTGTGCATTCTTGATCGTTCCTGAGTCACACTTCGCACTGGCAAAGCCCTGCCACTTGCATTCCAATGTGGGCAGTGTCCACAACAGCGTATACGCATGGACCCCTACCGATCTGTTAAACCTCTGTTTCACAGCTGACACTAATGCAAGGGTCGAGGACAAGAAGGACAAAGAGAGGCAGCTGTTGGTGTTGACTGGGACCTATAGTCGACATGAGAGGAAACCAAAGTTGTTGTAGCTGTCGGGTTAGGAGAGAGTCGCATTGATTGCCTGTTTATAATCCCCCCTTGCTCTAGCAGTAAGCCCACCAGACCCTGTGGGAGCATCTTACTGCTCAGCCAACTAGTCCGCTCAGCACAACACGGACTAACAAGGTGTAGTCTCTGCCTATCAGCCACCGTGTTGTCATAGCGCTGTCATAGTTGGACGCACAAGAGGAAAGCCACATAATCGCCTCATCAACAGCCAGGTTCCCCCAGATTCCCCAGACAGCTCTCTGTTGTAATGATTGGTGACATGATCAAGGCCAGATCACTTGCTGGGTTATTGTCTGTGCTTGCAGTTCCTTTTCTAAGGGTGCTCAGGAGAGATGGGCCACAGTTTTAAAATGTCCGCCTTCAAGCAGTATAACTTTTTTAGCAGTTTACCGGCACACTGATGGTTGATTGGGCCCTCCTCCTTTAGTGACTGAATGAAAGAATCATCCATGTGCTCGATATAAAGGCTCAGGCTGCAACGACTTGCCTTAAGTTTGTTTTGTAAAGCATCGGTTAGCTGCGCCAGATAATGAGGGTTAAGTCTGACTGAGTTGGCGCTACCTCTTCGTCATGCATGCTGGCTGTGACGGTCTTAAACGGCCAAACTGGTCGCATCTTTTTGCAAATTTAGATGGTCGCTCCTTTTGTTTTCCTCTCCATCATGCCCTGCCAAAGTTTGTAGCCGTGTAAAGGGCAAAGAATAGCAAAGGGTAGGTCTTCTGGGATGTTTCACAACAGCGCTGATGGCCTTGGATCTTAGTTTTGTTTGGCTTGCTCAGAGTGTATCATTCTCAATGCGATAGACACGGTAGCTGCACATGCATGGTCATGGTCTGCCTCTACTCAGACAGATGCGGGAACCACTGCAGTTCTCCAGCCAGTGTTGTAGTACCGAAGGCAAGCACTCGGTGGCAGTGGGTGCCCATTGAATTGGCCCAGTTGGCGCAGCGCATAGGGGTAGAAATGCCACATTGTTGCTATGGAATTGACCTAATGGGTTTCTCTCAGCCCACGTATCACACCGTTATGTGTGCCGCTAATGCCATTTGTTAGACGTGTGATCTTTAAAGGGGAGAATAATTATGAAATAGCTCAGCGGCATTCAAATTGGTCTGTCTTCTCTGATCAATACTTTCACCCTCCTACTTTAGACAGAGAGTGGAAAAAGAAGGATAAAGAACAGATTCATCATTATTATCTTTCCTTTGAAAAGATTCAGCAGCGAGACTGCCTCCGACGTGGTGGAAGACAGCCAGCCTCCGCTGGTCCGCTCCGTCTCCTTTCCTTTTCACGCTTCACTCGCTCGATCAGGGCCCGTGAGGAAGCACATCCTCTCTTACCTGCTATCGACGAGACCTGTTGTATCGACCGCTCTTTTATGCAGTCATACCTGAATTATTTACTACAGACTGGCCCCACACACCGATAAACAGATGCAGTTCCACACCAACAACACATCAGTGATGCTTACAGAACCACACCATTGCTATCACTGTCTTCCCTGCTGGCTCCCTCTGTACACCCCCTCTTATATATTATGCCAGCAGACTGACACCACATCACTGTCTCACTCTTTTTGTGTATTCCACTGCAGTTGCTTTCCCTCAGAGATATGAACGTCAAATATCTACCTCTCCATGCGAGCTGTATTTGCTTATTGACACCCTGAGCTCTTGACATGACACTGATTTTCGGCCACATCTGCCTGAAACATGGTCTCGTGTATGGCTTTCCTTTATGACCCAGCTGTTTTTTGTTTTTTTTTAGCATAGACACCCTGCGACAGAGAGGGGCACATATTTTCTCCCCCCACATATGCTGCGCTCACTATTTCAACTTCCTCCACCTCGTCATTGGACTCGGGTGTCCTCACTTACATCCATTTTTAATGCACAGCCATATGGTGGTCTTGTTTTTCTTTAGTTATTATGCCAAAAGAATACGAATAAAATAAAGGGAAGAGAGAAATGTCCACCGCTGGTACTACTTTCACATTTGTAGTGAAGGCTCTATGAAATGGTGGTCAAAATGTATCAACCACATCTTTAGAATGGGGCCAATTCCTAGATATTGGCCTGAGGTTGATTTGATGTCAGATGTAAAGTGTTATAGACTCAGCGTGAGAGGGGACATCCAATCATGTTTCAATGGCTGTTGACCTCTCTCTTTATGTCCTGAGCGGTCTTGAAAGATGATCTTTTTCATGCTGATTGGGTGAATATTTTCCTCCACACTTGAGGTGTTGGCCTTGAATCAAATATAGTCTGCCACCGGATGTGATAAAAACACAGGACCTTACAATGCAGACCCCTGATGTGTATAACTACACAGTCATTTAATAAGACAAGCAGCAAATTCAGAGTCATGTGTGGACTGTTTTTCTTCTTTCCCTGTCAAGATTTCCCATGTTAGCTTTCAGTTGGCTGTCTCCACTGCCGACGGGTGTTGTTTGCTAGATTATTTGTGTGTCACCTCGCATGTCTCTGTGTGAGGAGGAGGAATTTGCTTCCACAAAAGAAAGAAATTGAGAGGGAAAAAAGTTCCCTTCCAAGCCCTGCAAGTAGAACAAAAGAAGAGGGGAAAAAAAATCTTGATGTTATTATGCCGGCAACATCGTCTGAGCTTCTGATATAAATGAACTAAGGGTTCTAAAATTGTCATTTGAATTATGCCTTTCATCTCCCCATGGTTTTTAGTGAAGCAGTTCAGCACAAGTCTCTCGTGAATGTTTTTTTTTTTCCTCTCCCTGTTTGCATTTCTGAACAAGCGCCATAACTGTAATGAATTCTATTATTTTAAAACCAATTACTGTTAGTTGGGAGCTTTTCACCGTCGTTGTCGTGCACTCTGAGGAATAGTGCAGTTGCCTTGTCGACTACACTCAGACCTGAGTGTAGTCTTCCTCTTTCCCTAACCACGCATGCTAATGTGGTTTTCTGGTGGTACTGTACAGCACCTCCTCCATACACAGCGTGACTGTTCATAGAAAAACTGAATTTAAGGAATCCGAGCACTGAAGGAATTTTTTAATGGTATGAATTTAGTTGAATAACGTTTTGTGTAATTGAATACTCTGAATTCTAAGGAAAGCACCAGAAAAACAACCCACCTTTTGTTCCGTGGCCATGATTTTGAAGTGCAAACTGCAGGGTTGAAGTCATGATTTAGGTACATTTTTATTTCATTTTTTGTTTTCATATAGTTGAAAATTAAGTTTGTAATATTTTTAGCTTCACAGAAAGGAATTATTTCACACTGCATTTCTGTCTTGTATGTTAAAAATCCATTTTCCATCGAAGGCAGTACGAGTAAATATACAAAACTACAAACTGTAACGCCAATGGTTGATGCCAATTTGAACAGTTTTTTAGAATATGACATGAGATATCTGAGAATCTCATTTTCCAGCTCTTTAGGTTTATTTGAATGCAATCCTAAAAAGACAAAGGAAAAAAAACCAAATAATATTAAACAAAGTTTCAACATTGACATTAAAGAAAGACAGCGTGTTGTGTTTGGGAGCAGACGAGCTTTCAAAGGTTTTTCATTCTCTCCCTTTTTTACTCGTTACATGTAATTAATGCTTCGTGGTCTAATAATGGAGTGTCGCTTCAAATCACGTTCGACCACGCAACGTTCTTTGTTCACAATAATTATATTTTATCGTGATCACCAAAGACGTGTAGAGACACTTTTACAGACACTATTACAAAGTTTATTTTCTGCGCTGCTCTCCATTATTTTATTCTCTTAAGCACAGGACTAATTGGACCTATTCGTTCACTTTTTATTTTTATTTTTGTCCTCCAATAGAGCCACTTCCAGTCTCTTGAAACACAAGTATGCAACTTCAAGTTGTGGAGAACTCCACAGCACTGCACAATGTTTTCTGTACTCAATCACGTCAATTTAACCTTAATAAGCCTCTAGTATGTGCCGACATGTACATACATAAACACACTGAAAGAACGAAGGAAAGAGAAAAAGAGAGAGATTAGACACGTTCGCTCATTAAAAGCCAGCCACTGATTCTCCCCTAAAGATTGATTTATAGCTTATTTAATAAGCTGAAAGGTTACCTCAAAACAGATTTTCTCCATAATTGACCAATTTAGTGCCGCTCGATAAGCATTCATGTCAAGCTGAGATGTTGTGGTGTTTCTGTCTCTTTCCCTCCCCCCCTTCTCTCTCATGCGTTACCACTGATATTACAGTGCCGTGATTAGTTATCAGAGGAGTTATGAAATATTCAACATGTTGTATTTTGGATGTTAACCGAGTGGGGTCCAAAACCTGGGCACAATGGCTGCAGCTTTAGTTAGCATCACTGAATGTTCCCCTAATTAGCTCACTTTGCCCAGCAGCTGTCTGCTATTAGAGTCCTTTGTTCCAGATGTTATCTCATTATAATGGCATTGATCATCCTAATGACTCTGGGAGAGATTATTGGTCCACATTAGTGTGACCCGCTTGCTGCCTCTTTCCCTGAGGTCAAACCACAAGCTTCACCCATCCATATGTTCAGTTGACGGTTTAAGTATGGTAGCCGTTTCCTCCAGTCATGCTTACTCGTATAGTGGGATGCCAGCGAATAGGAAGTGGGAATGACTCGGTAATTTGTGGACCTTAAGCCCAGTCTTAGGTCAATTAGTGGGGTAATGCTTAGTGTACGCAGTTCCCTATCTGTGAATTAGCCCGAGTGTCAGTGCATTTATGCCTTTTGTTATTTTTTATAAATGGGTGGACTCGGCTAAAACTACATGTTTTTTTGTTTTCTTCACATTAAGTTCCAGTTTCAAATATTGAAGGCTATGAGTTTGTCCATCAGCCTTCTTACCTTGCCTGTGAAAACAAGGTTTTCTAAAGCAAGGATATTTGGTTTTGTGTGCCTTTTATATTCAAAGCACCTGCCAGAAATACAATTCAGTATTCAGAGTAACTGGTGTTACTGAGTGGTCTCATTCACATCATTCTACACCCAAGGCTTTTATGTTGTGCATGTGAGTGTGTGAGTGTGTGAGTGTGTGCTTTTTAATTTCTTTTTAATTATTTTGGAAATGCATTCATTTCACATTCAGCATTTAACTTAGTATCAGTATTACTGCAAGTAGATTCCCGTAGCAATGTGCACTCTTAAAACAAACACAGAAATAGAAGTACGTTTGGAAACCATCACAGTCTGGCTCCTCCAGATGTTTTCTTTTATAGCTTTAATTATTTACAGTTGAACATGGGAAGCTTTCAACTTAGACATTCCAAAAAAAAGAATAAACAAATGTATTTAGAGCAAGCTCCTAGATGCGATAAAATAATATAAATGACATTATATTCTCACTCGTTCAAGTCAGCTAAAGTGGTACCTCATACATATGTTGTACTCAGTCCACTTGGTCCAAATCCAGTAAAAAGAAAATCTTTGTGGGAAAAGACATAACATATATTTGATGTAAGGTGTGTGGCTCTGATCTTAGCCACTTTCTTGAAGTATTTGTAACAGTTTCTTACCATTGATATTCCACCCTTCTCATGAGATGTCACCCAAATGTGTTTTTAATATGTTTCTACATTTTCTGCCAATAAGCCACAATAACCTGGCAATTCCAGGAAATAAGGGAAGGGATTGGTGTCATTTATCCCATATAGTAGTCCACCACATCTGCCGTGTGTCCTGCTTTTGAGTGGTGTTTGTACATGTACATGCATCTGTGCATGAGTGAGTTTACTAGACGAGGCATTTGAGTCCTGATCTCACTTTGTGGACAGACAAAGGCGTTGCCAGGGCATCACTGACTGCTCAGGAGCAAGCTGTTCCCTCTCCTGCCACAACAAGCACAGAACACACAAGTACACGTACATCACATACACGTGTGCGTCTCAGCCCTTTGTTACCCCTTCCTAAATGGACTTGAGGCTGACTATCTCAGAATTCTGTGATCCCATCGAGAAATTACACATTCATACTGAGTGAGGTAGTGTAAAGATGGGGTAAGGACATGGATGGATTACCGAACTGGCCTCCCAGGCACAGGCCCCACACTGACCTTCAACTACAGACTCAAAATGACCACAAAGAGACACAAAACAACTACAAGCAGACGCAAAGCAACTACAAAAATGTTCAAAACATCTACTGACAAGAAATAACTGCAAAAAGACCAAAACAATTAAAACGTGACACAAAATAACTGCAAAGACAGACAAAATGTCCACAAAGAGACACAACAGCAAAGACACTCAAAATGACTACAACGACACAAAACCACAGAGAGATGCGTAACGTCTTCAAAGAGACACAAAACAACAACAAACAGGCTAAACAACTAGAAAATTGGTCTTGCTCCAATGAGGGAGACGTGGTGGGGCCTTTTGTCATTCTGTGCCCACGGGCCCTTTGTCTCATAATCTCCCCATGGGTAAAGAGGAAGACGGTAGGAGAGAGAACGGTTGAGAGAAGGATGGTGGTAGAGACAAGGAGGGAGGGAAAGAAATGAGCATTCATGCAAAGTGATGGGAAGAGAATTCAAGATAGGGAGAAGTAAAATGACTTATTACACTATCCAGCCTGTCCCTCCCTCTCTGTAGTCAGCAATGTTCAAATCCCGACTTGACCAATTCCCTAAAACCACAGTGTAAACCTGCCTTCTGCACCACAACGTGCCTCCACGGTCGGCTAGTTTCTGACATGACTCTTGGAAGACTTTTTCTTGCTGCATGGATACCTATTGTATTAACATTGGGCCTCTGTTTTATACTTTAGACCCAAATGTGTAGTAAAACAATCATGCTTAATTGCATCCATCTCAGTGGTTTAGTCTTCCAGGTTTTCAGGCTCCACGGCCTAATGAAAACGGAGAGGCATCAGTTTAATTATAATGTACTTGCATCTTATCGAGGAGAGATTGTTTTTATTTGGAGCACTAATGAATTTCTCATCAGTTTGTTATTAACATTGTGCTAGGTGGAGCTCAAGTGGGGAAGCAGCCAATTACATGGCTTTGTTCTCCCCGATGGACAAGTATTTGTGCCTCTGTTGAGGGAGAAATAATTTGTGAAAATGCTATGGGGAAAAACAAAAGCTACATCTTCCCGCCATCTACCGCCAGACAATTTTCTGCTTCAGGTGAAAGTGGGAATGTGTGTGTGTGTGTGTGCCATTTCTTGCAAGATCTTTCTACTTATGCCAGCTAGGTATGATTTTCTTGTAACCACTGGCTCATCAATTGCACAGACTTTTGACGATGATGATGGTTGGCAGCTGCAATAATGGCTTAATCTACAGAAAGGGCATCAAAGCAACACTGCCGATGTTCTGGATGCGACGTGATAATCGCAAATTTAACTTTTGTTTCTTTTCTCGGCCCATTTCAAATTGAGCTATTAAAACATTGGGTGCATTGATTCAGTTTCGTCTCTGGTTGGTATGAGTGGTAGGGCGGAGTGCTGAGTATTCATACAGTGGAGTGAGGACATGTAATGATAATTTGACACTGTTACCCATGACTCTGGCTGTACAGGGCATGGCTTCCTTTAACCTAAAACCCATTTGGGACTAATCTAATGGGATATGAAGGGAACATAATGATGTGTGGGGCCTTGTTATTTGCCTTTGTTCACAAAACACTTCCCTAGTTTATTGCATTTTGCGGTTGAGGGGCTTGATCACTAGTATTATGGCTTTCTAAATGGGAGTCAATAAATTACGCTCTGATTAAAGACGATGCCCTCACTTTAGGTGTGAGAGCCATTCGCTCTGCATGGTTAGCAGGCGTCTTTTTGTGTGTACTAGTTTAATCACTTAAATTCCTATTTCATTTTAGCTCACTTCACCTCCACAACTCTCTGGCAGTTGAACGTGCCTCAAACTTTTTCAACATTTTTTTTAAAGGCAGTTTTGGAAAGCTTTTGTGTGAGGAAAAAGGCTTTCACATGCATTTAAATGAGTTTGACATGATTCATCTACTTATCTACAGTCTCAAACACTCTGTGTCTCCCTTTGAGTTGCACATGTCATTTTCTATAAGAAAGCTTGCCGTTTGCCCTCTCTCTCTCTCTCTCCCTCTCTCTCTCTCTCTCTCTCTCTCTCTCTCTCTCTCTCTC
>NW_022280057.1:1257764-1278920 GCF_004355925.1 Anarrhichthys ocellatus
CTCTCTCTCTCTCTCTCTCTCTCTCTCTCTCTCTCTCTCTCTCTTCCATTCACTGTACTGTGCCTGGTCAACATGGGATGATTGCTTGGCCTGCTGCTACTTGCAGCTCTTCTTATACAGACAACTTCACACTCGACACTGCACCTCCTTGGGTGCAGTGTCGAGTGTGAAGTTGTACAATGCACCCTATCAAGTCGCGGGGACACAGAAACACCGATAGAAGTCACTCGGGTTCACGGAAAAAAATAGCTCTTGATTCATTATATTTATTTATATAATATTTATAATAATGTGTTACTATTCTAACTCATATTTTATAATAACTTACAAAAAAAACACCAAAGCATGTCAAAAATATGCAACTCAACTGTAGAGTATACTAATTACCGTGTAGTTCTGCTTTCAAGGAAAACATTGTTGTACTACATATACCTTTCACAAAATATAACAATTCAAAATATTGCATTATTATTCATTAAGCTACATCAGATTAGATTTGAAAGTTCCACCTTGAACAGCGTAAAGTACATTAAAGTACATTGTGCTGATACTGCCTCTCTTTCACTCTTCACTTGGTGTAACAGTTTGAATGCAGGACTTTTACTGTGCAGTATTAATCATTTTACTAATAATAGTTAATAGTTTTGATTGGTCATTAGTCACCACTGCTAATACCAACATTCCCAGTTAGAGAAAGGGTAATAAGCAAGACAGCATTTATCTGGGTCTCCCAAATCAACTAAATCGGCCTCTGAAAAAACACCAAAGTTGTGGTAACTCGCGGCCAGAAACATCGCTGAAATACATTAGTGGAGGTACTTTCCAAATAGCCTTGTTAGTCACTTGATTTTACTTCACCTCCACGGTTATAAAGTAGAGCATCGAATTTAATTTTCTGCCGGTAACATCATCAGTGTTATAAGTCAGTATCAAGTCGTGCACCAGGAAAATAAAGTCTAAATCAAAGGGGAAAAACACAACTAAGTCACAGCTTACTCACAATCTGGTGAAATAGACTCTGGTTCGATTCTGCTTCCAGTTGCCTGTCCGCTAACAGAAGAAGAGTTCGGTTATAAAGTGAACTGCAATCAATGCTATACGTACGACATGCTGAACTCAGGCTGCAGAGCCCTGAAGCTCTGCCCGCGCTGATGAACAGAGCGCTGTTTGCTTGTTTATGCCAACTTTATTAATATTGAAGGCATTGCGAGCCTAAATTGCACCAACTTCAACAAAGCACTCCCTTGGGTCCCTCAGTAATGCACTCGCCAAGTGTGAAGTAGATCAGATGATCGAATGATTGGCTGAACGGTTGTCGAGATAAGTGAAGGACATGCGCACATAGAGAAATGTCTTGAGATTGTGGCTTTTAACACAAAGTACTTCCACAAAGTCATCGAGAACAAGATAAAAAGCATTCCTAGAACAATGATCCCTCGGCTCATGAATGAACATGAATATTTGTGTTTATTTATTTATGTTAGAAAATAAAAGACGACAAAATATAGTGTTTACGTGTTGTTTGGTGAATGTAGTCATAAGTAATAATAGTTCTTGCCTAACTTGTTTTGTTGTTTAATGCACATGTGATGGGCTTTATTTGACACAGAAAAATGTTCCAAACTGGTTTATAGACAATACTATGGAAGATGCATGTATTCACTTTTTTCTCCTGGTTTGTCAAATTAACATGTCTTCCCCAATTACCATTTTTGACTTTTTAAACACACATTGTTTTACACAAATAATAGAAAGATTTTACTTACTAAAGCAAAAAATAAATAACAATAAATAAATAAATGCAAATATGTTGGAAGTCTAGAAAGCTTCACAAAGTTTCCTTCTGCATCTAGTTATTTAAACACTGCCTCTTCATTACTGACGGTATCTTATTCATGTATGCAGCTTTTCACTGAAAACATGAAGTGGAGTTTTGGGTTATGGAAAAACAAGGATGTGGTAAATAACAAGACAGATGGTCCAGGTCTGTTGACAGAAGCTTTATGCATGACAACACGGGATAAGAATTCTGCTGACCCCTTTGCTCTGGGAATAAAACGCTAACACCCCCCCAACGGTTTGTTTCATGCATCTTCAAGCCTCAGTCACACTGATTGCTACACTGTGGAATAGCCTCACGCTTCACTTTCACTTGGAAAAAAAACAAAAAAAAAACCCCACACAAGATTCCAACAGCACGGAAGACTCGGAGGCCATTATGGTGGGACTACAGAACCACAAGCTACGCAAAATAATAATCTGTTGCACCCCACCGCCTCACCACCACCACGCCTGCCTCATTCTCTTTGTTCCATTAATGAATGAGAAAATAAAATATCAAAGCAAAAATTAATTACATTTCATGTGACAGGCATTATTTATTGATTGTATCTGGGTCTAGTTTGGGATATGTTATAACTCATTAATGGCTGCATAAACACTCTGCTGTTGCATATTGGAATGGATAAGAATACATTATGCTTGAATAGGAATACTGGACTGCTGTTGAGGATAGAAGTTTTGGGATCAAGCGGCGCTCTGGGCGTTCCATGTTTGTAACGTTTGTGTTGTGCTTTGCTTGTGTGCGGTACAGGTGCCTATCCTTAGTTGAGACTCCTCCACCAGGTTCAGGTCCTACTGCCTCGGTCTGGATTAGTCCCACTGCTGAAGGAGGATAATGAGGGCATGTGGTGGGCCCAGGAGCAGCCAGCAGGGCCCGGCTAGGTGGATCTGCCTGTGGCGCTAAGCCTCTTAACTCACCCCATCCTCACTGGCGTCCTTTAACTGGTATAACAGAAACACTGGCAACACAGGTCCTACAACAGACATACCGGTAATTCCAGTAGTCACATGATAACCAGAGTCTGGGTGGATTAAAGCTTCAATGCGTTGTGTGATGATCAGGCGTATTTCAAGTTTCTTTATGGGGCATTTGTATGTTAGCCAAAACACTTGGTGGAAGTCCTCAGAATAATAAGAATGAGCTCATTTGAATTTCATATAAAAAAAAAATGAAGCATATCATGTCTTCAGTAGCAGACTTTTTCAGCACCAAGGAGAGCGATACAAATCTACCATTTGAAAGCATCCTTTGCCCGTACCTCTTTACCCTCATATTCCTCTTTTTCCTTGCCAAATCGTACCTTGTTTTTCTCCAGTGGATATGGCTCAGTGTTGTTGTATGTGTTACACCAAACACTTCATCAATTAAACAAAAAAGCCTTGTAGTTTTTGATGTCTACCTACCTTGATTATCTTGTTAATGACAAAAAAACTGAAATGCATGATGATTACTGAATACTGCTCATTCAACAAACAAGTATTGTTTTAAAGATAAACTATATGAATCTATGAATGCATCTATTAATATGTGAACTTGTGAGATGGCAGAAGCAGCCAGCCTTGTCGAGATGTGGCCAAATCATCCAAATTTATGTTTAAAAGTAATTTAAGGACACTTACGTCAATCAGTGTTTTTCATTATACAATTAGGACCAAACAAAGGCTGCTTGTTGATTGGCTTTTGGCCACAAGTGGACTGGTACTAAATGAGTTTGCATCTGCATCGTAAGAATAGCGCCTCTGACTAGTATCAAACGGCTGTCCGATACCTTCGATTGCTGAGTTTGCGATCTCAAACTTCTAATTAATAAGTGCCGTAAGTTGTGCAAGCCTCATTATTACATTTTCAACATTGGTGAGGTACTGGGTAATTTATCAAACAGGAGGCAAAGGTACAAGCGGTGGAGTTGTCGCCACTTTGCAGTTCACCAGCTTGTGATGCTGTGACAGATGTCATAGCACAGATGGATGCTCCACATAAACACTTTTATTACGGCACAGCCACAGAGATGTTTGTTGTTATCGGTTGCTGTGCTGCAATCTAAGCTCAGAGAAAGTGTATCCCAATGTTGTTTATTTGCTGTCAACAGCTTCCACCTAGCACTAGAGTTTTGTTAACAGATATAGATTGAGTCTTGCCCGTCAAATTATATGCCAGGCTATGCTCCCCCCAACACACACACACACACACACACACACACACATACCTGTCTCCCCCCCCCCCCTTATCTTTCTCTTTCTTGCTGCCTCAGTCTCTTGCTCTCACTCTGCTAAATTGAATCGTGCTTGGCTGGGGAGGATTTTTGGACCATGTGCGTTGAAGTGTATATGTTAGAGAGGAAGAAAGAAATAGTGGGGGGAAAAAAGGGAGAGAGAAAGTAGTTCCAAAAAGTGTATCAATATGCATATGTTTGGGTGTGTTTGTTTGTGTTGCCGTGAGCGCAGTGGTGCTCCAGGTGCAGAGTAGATGCCTGTCATTCTTCTGCTCTAGTCCCGCCTCTATAAATAGAAGTCTCTGAGCGCTGCAATACCTGAGGGGCTTCGTACACTTTTCCCTTTTTTTTCCCCCACTGCATCTTCTTCTCCTGTCTCCCTCTCTTCCTTACTTCCTGCTGTGACTCTGTTAGGCTTTACGTTCATCAAACAGCCATATTAGGATGCAGCATCACTTAATAGTAATTCACTTTGACATAGATTACCCACATGCACAGTACACAGAAATGATTGTTGCTGTATGCCAATCTGTCATCCTTTACTTCCCCATTGAACTGTATTGCACATTGTTTTATGAAACCCACCGTTCCTCATTTAGTTTACTCATCATTGGTTTTAAACCATTTAGATTGTATCAATACAAATGTAGTATTCTGTTTTATTAATTAAGAGTCACGTCGTGTTTACAGTTGTTTGAAACAATGAAAGACGATTTTAGATAATGATTTAGCAGACCTAATTTGCCTGGAAGTGATGTAGTTGTTTTCTTACACTGATTTGGAATGGAAACCAACAAGTCCTACATTTGGAAAAGTTCTGAACGAGAACTACTCAGAATTATCGTCGATACATTTTTTGTTGTTGTTGGACTAATTGGTTCGCAGAGTAATCATTTCAGCCATGTTCGAGAATCACCGATGACTCACCCAACATGAACATTTCAAGAAGCCAGTTGCTTCTGCGGTCGTCAGACTCCGCTGTTTGTTTATAGGTTGTGCAGGCGTGAGTGAGAAGCAGAGAATTGCACCTTTTAAGTGTCACTCACAGTCAGACTGCATCACATCAGCGCAGAGACGGACAGTTTGAGGGTAGATGATGGTTGTTACCCGTTGAATTATGCAGAAACGAACCGAAATCAGAGCGAGAAGGTCTCTGCTGTACGTGCGGCGCGAGGTGTCTGCCAACCTCGCCTTGCTGAGACAGCTTGACGTTCCATATGCTGTGACCCTAATGTATCAACAATCGCACACGCTTTGCAAATTAAGTCAAATGTTTCCCTTGAATTGTTCCCGACTCTAATTTTCAGATTGATTTACCTTTCGCTTTAGTTTTACGGGTATAAACGAGTCGTGTAGTGTTCGGCCATCTGTACTGTAGGGCTGTACTGAAGTTTGCGCTGGCAGAATGACATCACTAAAAGTCATGTGTTTGGGTCCATGAAATATCAAAGGAACGGTAATTATTCACTAATTACCTCTGAATCGCTCATGGTGATGACCGCTACATTAGAGGCAATTACATCTGACTTTATGTTTCGGTGAAAGCAGTTATAAAATCTGAGGAGCTGTTGGTTTTTTTGGAGTGCACACACACAGAGAGAGAGAGAGAGAGAGAGACCATTTCAGCAATGGTAGCATGACAGTGAAAACAATAAACCACATTAAAGCAGATTAAAATATATACATAATGTTCACTTTGATTACCTTACTTGAGCCTCACGAAATAACAACTCAAGCCAAAAGACCAGCAGCGCAATGTCAGTATAACTTCTTTTCTACCTCATTGTTGTACCACTGTTGGTTCCAGCTTGAATACTCTACTGTGGCGTTTCACAGCCTACAGCAGGTTGCGTCTCTTGTATTGAAAGTAGCCATTCGTATACGTACTTCATTTTGGACTATTGTGATCCGTGTAAAGCAATACTCTTGTGTAAAAGAGACACGCGTGTATTTTGTGTCGTGTTTAAAACAAAAATCTAGTATACTTTTAAAAAAGTAATCACTAGTCTTTTTTTTTTTTTTTTTGTAATAATCTCACATGTAGTCTTCCTTCTTGTTTGAAGACGAAGATGTGATTGTAGTTGTGACATATCTTTTGCTGGTTTGCGCGAGAAATGTCTCAAACATCCCAGCATCAGGTCTTAATTAGCGACAGTGCGTTCAAATTAACTAAACTTTGGCTATGCTCATTTACAACGCGAGTATTAAATATCCCGCTAAATTGAAAACATGCGGTGACACAGAATTTTGTGGCCGTGATGGTAATTTGCGGTAGGCTTAGTAAATCAACCCCCGAATCGAAATAATGACATTTGCCAAGTGCTTGCCTTCCGAATAATTACCATCAAGTGGGACGTGACGGCAGGATGCTCCAAGGGCTGATGGGAGCTCATCAGGGAGGCCAGCCATTTACTCCAATCGACGCAAAGACAGTCTGCTCTCCCTCAGGTCCTCCTACCCGCACCCTGAGATGCTTACTGTGGGGTATTGCTAATTAACTCAATGAAGATGAGCTTTCTGCCACAGTTGTCTTAAACAGTGCTCAGGTGGGCCTGCACTCTCATCTGGCTTAATGCCACTTTAATGCCGGTTCTCTTCCTCCAGTCTTTTATAGTGTCTTACTCTTTGGAGTGCTCTTTGCTGTATTATGCATTTGCTCGCTGCATTATTACTTTCTTGTTCACTGAAATACAAATAGCTATATACAAATACGTACGAGTCACGAACTGACCCAGAGGGTTGAGTAATGCTCTTTCTTGTATTTTGCTGCAGCTGCCTTAATACCACTTCACTTTGTCTCAGGCATGACATGATAAAAGAGTACTTTCTTTATTGCTGCTTATTGTGTTCACTCTATTGGAACTTGTAGGGATTTCGTTTTTCCCGTTGAGCTAATTGTTGTCGCAAGGGCTTCAAGTAGCTGTGACTTGACCATGAAGGAGGGAGGCAGAGAAGGTAATTACTGAGAGGAGTGGAGGGTTTTTCTTTCAATAAGGAGAAGACAATGGAGACACCATCAATAAGGAGAAACTTTTCCCCAGCCCTCTCGCCACACACTCTGTAATGAAGACCTTTGCTATTGGCTTAGATGGATGAGGGCAGCTGTGGGAGAGCGAGTGAGCAAGAAGCAGGTAGATGTTTGTTTAGGGCTAGCTCACGGTGGATGTATTGGAATGGGTGTGGGCCCGTCGGGTAGAAAGGCGCATTAAGACCAGGGTGATTAAGGAACAGAGTTGATGGAAAACGAAGTACTATTGACGAGGCTTTGTCTTCCTCCTGATCTCACTTTTGCCCACATTGATGCCCCCGTCTGGTCTCCTCCACGGCTAAGCTACCCGACTGGATTCACAAAACTTAAGAGGGATTGATTGTTCTGCAGCAATTTTCTATGCAAGCCCAGGCCAGCAGATCGATTTTGCAGGTTTCAGGAGTGGTGGTCTTATGTTTATATTACTGTTAATCATTACCCTCTTGGCATTTTATCTCAGGCGCCCGATGAGAGGAACCGCCTCGTGTAATTAATACCCTCGGTGCAGATTAGCAAATGGTTGATATCTCTGCATGTTTTGAATACCACTATGCCACACCTGCTTGGACACGTTCCATATCAGCAGTATCATATTCCTACACACATGCACATGCAGCTCCCTCTCAAGCATGCACGCTCAAACGCTCCTCCCTCTTCCTCCCTTTTGCTTTTTTCCCCCCTGTTTAGCATACACAAGCATAGCAACTGTTACACATCCATGCACATACATCATGTACTTTATCAAGCACACACACTCAGACACACAAAACTTAAAATTCACCCAGAGAGGCTCCTGTGTGGAACACAGAGCCAATGCTCCTGACTTGAAAGCCTCTCCACAGCCTCAGATGTGACATCAGCTCGTTCAGTCTCTTGCTCTCCCCCCTCCTCCCTTCCTCTTTCCCATCCTCTTTCATCAGCTGAGCCCATCTTTTGACACTTCAGAAGGTGTTCCTCACATGCCCGTCCCCTCTCCCCTCCTCCAACACTTTCTTCACAGCCCTCTACCGAGAGCATGCGTCTCTGTCTGAAACTTATGTACTTTGTAGAGTTAACGCTTTGGCGTTTGCATCACCTTGAAGTTGGTAAGTGGTACTGAGCGCAGCGACCGGTCTTTAGTGTTTAAGGAGAGAGGAGCTCTGAAACGCTCCGTGTTAGTGCAGCTTGGTGAGCTGGCAGACATCACACTATAGGAGGGGGAGGGAGGAGGGAAGTAGCTCTTTCACTTTAGTACCTGCACATCCTTACAACTTTGAACAACAGACTGTGAAGAAGGTGCAAGGTTAGGGACTTCCGTTTCTCCTTTGTGTAAAAACAACCCAACTTTTTTACCGCGCTCTGAGAGTCTTTCCATCTATGGATGTACGATCGTTTGAAAGGATCCTTTTGTTAGTAAGAGTAAATCTCATCAGGAGATCTGTGCCAAGTGCTTTGCGTTAGACACACTTGGATACATTGATTAATATTATATAATTCTCTGCTTGAACCAAAATGTATTCCCCGCTGAGAACGTACCACTGTGTAAACACATTGCCGTGTGGGCTGAGCTGTGTCGACTCCCACATGCCTGCTTAGGAGCAGCCTGGCTCAGACTCAGACGGAGCATGTTACCTTCATATGGCTGGAGGTGGTCTTTGACTCTGAACAATGTATTCAGCTGGCTGATGTGTTGCTGCTGTGGGAGCATCTGATGTGCTTGCACGTATGTGGGTTTTTCTAACTTAATACACAACAGTGTATGTCTGACATGTGGTCACAGGGAGCAAGTAGATCATGTTGTTTTGTGTGTGTGTGTGTGTGTGTGTTTAGGTATGTACTCTGATGTGCATGTGTATGTAAATATAAAGCTTTATATGTACTGTGGGTATTTGTAGGGCTTAAATGAATGGAGCCGTTTATGAGAACAATATCCTCAGGGTGAAACTATTCTTCACAATCTTAACCTTTCTCCTGTTTTCTATGCATTTATTGGTTGGTACACATCAGTTGCATTACTTGTACAAATGTACACTTTCACACATGTATGTTTTGGCAGACCTTTAGGATATGAAGCAGAAGCATATGTTAAGGGTGATACACAAAACGTGCCAAGAATCCTTGACAAGTTCATGACATGCTTTGTTATCAGCTCATCGTAACAACAGATCATAGCTGGAACAGGTTACGTTAACTATAGTCCATCCGAACCATTTTCCACTGGGTTTTAGTGTCCAGCCCTCACCTAAAGAGACATCTGTGGCTTTTCAGCAATGTTTCTTTCATTGTCCCGATGTTGCAGAAGCAGGGTTCCATTTCCATGGTATTATCCTCTCCCCATATAAAACCATGGCTCCTATCAAGGCCTAATCTCCAGCATGGGGAGAGAAGGGCAGGCATTTTAGATTTATTTGTTTTTTTTTCTCTCACAAAGCTAAAGAAAGCCGTAGGAATGCAGTTCATGCCATGCTGAGATCAGTATGTGCGCAATGCACACAGAGAAAATAGGATTTGGGCCGGTCGAGTGAGAGAGCAAGGATGGAAAGGGAGGAAAAGAATAATGCTGGGACTTGAATTCCATCCTAGAAAGCTTTACTTCATTATCAAGTGAATGTATTATTCCCTGCAGTAATACTAACATTAAATGAGGCTTCTTTAATATGCTGGTCAGATGTGCTGCTGCTGGCCATTTGGGCTTTGGATGAAATAGACACGGAGGAGTAAGCAAAGCGGCTCGAAATTTGGCTTGGGGATTTTTGTTTGCCCATCTGAATTTAGTTATTTCACTGAAGAGGATGGAGTGGTGTTTGTTGTTTTTCTGTTTTATGATTATTGTCTGTTGCTTGTTGTTTTGTTCCGTGAGCAATGGCCCAGTGCCATCCTTCTCTGGGTTCAATAAACACTTCCTTGAATGACATTATTCTTAGGCATCAAGCCAGACCAGGGCTGGGGAATCACGCTTTTATTAGAAAACATGAATCTTGTCACTGGGATGCCTAAGGAATATTGATGGTCGTTGCAGTTCGGATGGCATTTGCAGATAAAGTGGAGCTTAATATTCAAAATTATCATAGTGGTATCTATGACATTCTTCAAGTAGCGCCCAGCCCTTATCGATCGGGTGCTGGTTTCAGAAAACGAAAGAATTAATTAAAGCTACAGATCGATTTTTAAGATAACGCATTTTGTGCTGCCTCTCTGATGTGATTGGATATGATGGATGTTAAGAGGATGGTTCTAAGAATATTCAGGGCCTCATGGATGGGCAAGTTAGAACAAAAGTTTCTGTTTCTTTGAAGTTGGCTGGAGTGATTTTTGCTTTCTTTGTTCAGCTTGTCACTTGGCTGATCTCTATTGTATCATGGAAATGAATTCAATGGGTCCTATCACAAATTAGATTCAGAGTACTTTGAATGATGGTCCTTCCTAAAATGAAGTCCTATTGCATGCCGTACTTTCTGTGTATCAGACAGAGGAGAGCGCTTTTGTCGCTTATTGTCATTTCCTTGATTCTCACCCCTGCGGTTGAACTTATTAAACTCTACTCTGCTTGAAACATTCCCTTTTTCCTTCTCAATCTGTCATTGATGGGTTTCGGTTTGTCCTTTCATGTGCTTCCACTGACAAAGCAAGATTTTGAACACCCTTAATCTCCCTTTGATGAATTACTTTGTCTTTTCCCTGTGTCGTAATAGACGCATCAAGTTCTTGAACAAAAAAAAAACGTTTTCCCTGCTCCACAACTGAGTCAGTTAAATAGACATCAGTTCCCTCTGATGAGTTAATGCTTTGTTTTCCTGTTTATGGGGCGTCATGTGGGCACGACAAGTAAATTATTGTCTCTGCTGTCAGAGTTATTAAATTTCCAAAAGTTCTCGGTTAGTAGCATTTGCCTAATTTTGTGAGTAGCTTGGCCTGTCTGTAGGGTATGATATTGCCAGCTCTTGTTTATGGCACTGCTTTCCTGAATTAGAGCAAATTAAGATCCTCATTATTTTATTTGCCGGATGCAGGGTTTTTAATGTTCTTTCAACAAATTAAATAACCTCGGGGCTTGGACAGGATTAATTAGATAATAAGAATCACATCTCTTTTCATCTTTTTCAAAATAGATTATGTCTTGATGGTTCCACAGATGAAATGGGCCTTTGTTTTAACTGCGGATCAGAGTGGAAATCAGTGCGGCAGAAAATCCACTAATTATTTACAGAGAACCAGGAGAGTTTCTTTTTTTTTTGTGAAACTAATGGGAAGTGGCCACCTGGTCGTATCCCTAAATTAGCTACTGGAAGTCGAAGAGATGTAGCTGATAAACTTTGTTTCATTCATTGGGGATATTTCAAATACAGAGTTTCATAGATTTGTGAGCTTTGTTATATTTTATGAAGCTCAATATATCCTGAAAGTGGAAAGAAATACAGCATTGGGATTGAAATTTCAACCTCTAATGTCTAAGCAGGAACAATGAAGACATGAGAACAGTGGGGAAAAAAAAATTGAAAATCATAACAAATGCTTGTAGCTTGACATCTTTGGGGCATAGAACCAGTGGAGTTCTCGGTGTGTAGTGGTGGGATGGTATCCAATTCCTGCAGAAGGCTCTGATAAAGTTTTTGGCATCGGCAGTCAGAAGGTCAGATCTCCTGGTAGCCAATAACGTCTGCTTGTCTCGTAAAGCAGGATTACAAGATCAGCCTGATAAAAAAAAAAAAAAAATGGAGTAAAACCAAGAACTGCCCCTCAGTCCATGTTCCAGAGTACAGGAGGTTCCACTATCAGATGTACCTTAATTAGCATATTATTCATACCCTGCTTTGATTATGTCATTATATTAGCAATACTGGATGTTTTTAAGACCAATACCAATTGAGAATTTATAAAAACATGGTAGTAATAATTTATAAACAAAACATTTGTACGCCAGTGGATCTGACAAAAAATACAAAAACACATTTTATGTGAGAGTAATCCTGATTACAGCAAATGTTGGGTCACGTATAAGACTCCCATATTTTAACAATTTGTCTTCTGATTTTTGTTTTGTTGTTGGCGTATGACAGGGACATGTTTTGTTTGATCAATATCATCAGATTATGGCAGGATATCCAAATATGTACACACTAGGGAAGGGCATTTTAAGCAATTTCCATATTTGTGCACTCACATTAAATCATTTATACTTTTTGAGAACTCGGGAGGAAGCAACTATGTGCCGGTCATCTGAATTACATGTCTGTAGGACAGCGGTCTTTAAACCTCCGCTCTGAACGAATACTGATGTACTTCCTAGTGCACACAATACCTGTGTTGACATGCAACTAGTCTCCCTTAACTGTTACCTTATATTTTGCAGGCACATTCGAAGTTTTAGCTCATAAGTGATATTAGTAACAGTGATGTTACAACTTAAAATATATTTTCTTGGAGAATATTAATTATTGCTGAATCTAACCTATTTACAATTCAAATGTTAGTTTTAATCAAACCGTATATTAAAGTATCTTAGATGCAAAAACACACATATACAGTGTTACACCGATGCCACATTCATCCTGCCGGGTATAGCTGTCTCGCACATCTGCCAGCCATGTCACCATAGAAACCCTAACTACAAAGGCGTTTTCAATTTGACTGAAAGCTTTGACAAACAGAGAAGGAGTTTGGGGAGGAGGAGGAGGAGTCACTTGTGGGTGGAGTGGTGTGCAGGATGAGCAGGGGGATTGAAGTGCAGCAATACAATACATGAGCAGGCAGCAGCCAATCCTATTAGACAACAGTCAGATAATTAATTGCAGGCAAGGTGGGGAGAATATGAAAAAAACAATTCCTGGCCTGTATCTACAAGATCATAGCGACCTAAGCAGACTTTAAAAGCCACATATCCATCAGCATCAGTTGATAGAGATGAACCCATTACACATGCGTTATTAAGGCTTGGTTGAGAATTACAGTGCGCTCTCTTTAGTGCTGAACTGAACTGAGCATCTCCATGAGAGGTACTGAACACTCCATTGAGGGAAGCTGATTAACAGATACGGTGCTGTTGTGTTTGGATCAATTACACAATTATGCTGCTTGCTGCTGAAATGTATCTCTGTGGGTCTATATTCTTGTCATTTTCATTTTCTGTTCAACAATTCTCTTTCTGTTTATCTTCCCCTGCCCTTTCACACAAGCCTAATCTGTCGTATTTCCATTTTCTCCTCTCATATCTCGTTCTTCTGCTTCCTTTATCCATCTCATCCCACTCCAGGCCTTGTGTCACTCCCCTCATTTCCTGTCCATTGCTTTAGTCCGTCTTGATTCAAGCAAACTATAGCGTATAGCACCAAAGGCCTTGCTCATCAACATCGATCTGGTTTATCTTATTTTGGGATATGCCCGGGGGGTCATCTGTGGTGGCCGCATGCTGGCAGACCATCAGTGTATCCTGCAAAGAAACCGTTTTGCTTGAAAGGAAGGGAGAGTTGTGTTGGCCTACGTGTTGTTTGTCAAGTGTGGTTGCACTTTAAAATGCTTCAGACGTGTCTGAAACATGTATAGTGTAGGCTGTATAGTCCCAGCATTAGAAGAAGGGGTGGTCCATACATTGATTTCATGTGAAAATAGGGCTTCATCAATATCGCCTGGCTTCAAACCAAGCTTTTGAAAAACATACCTTTCCAGCCCCTGACCAGGAGATGCACAGAATTATCCTCACAAAGGCTGCTAACTCTGTTTTAGTTCATGTCATCCTCTCAAACACAGGCACAATTGAGAGTAGTCTGATCTGGTACCGTCAGTACTCAGACATGTAATTTGCCATTTGCTGTCTGGAGAAGAGGCGTCAACATGAGGACAATTGCGATTCTTCAACATCGTGTCGCCAGCAGTTTTACACCAACACACACCTCCATTGATGTGACTGTAACCCGAGAAGTGGCAAAACATTCTCAAGTGTTACATTGTTTCAACTCTGTCTTTACACATTTATGAAACCGTATACCACCTGAGAGAGTGAAACGACGAAGCACACATACTGATAAGTACGTGTGGAGGATCACTGTTAAAGGCTCACTCTGATCTGAGGATATGGTGCGGATGAAATTAAGTTGACTTTATTTCTTCTTTATATGCTAGTATATTCCCTTTGACTGCCTAATGGAGTGAAGGCATATCAAAGGCCTCATCAATACCGTGGACTGAGTGGTGCATTTATGGGGTATTAAAGCGCTTCAAGAGCTGTGGTTCGGCATGATCTAATGACTGGAATGATGCTCACTCAAAGCCATCCTATAGCCTCTCGAGTTAGAGAAAACACTTCACATTAGTTGCTGGAATAAAACCGGTTGATTCACGCGGAAGACTGCTCTAAATGAGGGCGTGCACGTGTAGTGCATGTATGCATGCGTGTACTTGATTGCACGGTGGGCAAGGTAATCATGAGGGTAAGAGTTTAATAGTTGTGCAGGAGTTGTGAATAAAACTGTGAGAGCCGCTGCTGATGTGCCCGTAACTCTGCCAGGAGAGAAGAAGCAGCCTCGCAACTCTTGTAAAACGGCCTCTTCACCGTGAGGACTTGGTTATTTATCGCATCACAGTAGAATTCCCCCTTTTTCAACTCACTAATCTACTTTATGTGGTTATGGGTGCAAGGGATACAACTCTGTCAAGTTTTGTGATTGTATTAATAGAGATGAGGTTTCCAGATTGTGACCGACTGTAAAGAGGACATATTGTGTTCGCAGCAGAGGCCGGTGCTTTATCAGTCTTACATTGTACAGTCTAGTCAGTGGATGTTTTTGCGGTCATATCCTTTATTTTATTAGTGGTGATGTCACTATACCCAAATTATGACATACCTGCCTAAATATCTTGATACCGATGCTAGATGGAAGTAATGGAATGATAGATGGCAGAACCTGAAAATATTTTGTCAATGCAAGGCGCGGGAGGATGTGAAAAGACGCCATAAAACAACAAGAGTGGAATAATGTATCAGAGTGTGTTCATACATTTCAAACCTGAACTAGATAAGCTCCTAATTAAGAGCTCGTTACACCTTCACATGTCGCACCGCTGCTTATAAAAGGTAAAATCCTTGCAGAGATGAGTGCGAGCAGTGCTGTAAGCTATTTTTGTTGAGTTGCCTTTGAGGGAAATGCTCTGAGTGACTTTAAGTTCGCTCTGGTAGGCAATGAAGCAGTGGATGTCTAGAGCTTCTGTCGGGGAAGGTAAGAACGGAGTGAGGCTGTAATGCACCGCCGCTGCCGCCGCTGTTGTTGACAAGGTGGGAGCAATTAAGATGCAGGTGCAGACGACAGAGCCCGTGTGTTATTGTTTCATTACCTTCATAAGAATAGGCGCAACACGAACCATCGGCTACAGTAGTGCTGTATTTCGCTTTGTGCGTCTGATTTGTCAACCATCTGTGGACTAGGCGCTAAGAGCACATCAAAACAACAAAACACCGCTGCCACTATGCCCCAAAAGGAAGCATAGTGCTGCACGCTCACACTGCCCCGCTCGGTAAACCGCGCAACACTATCTCCCAGTCTTGAAGTCCCGTCAGGCTGTGAAACCTCTTTTGTACCAATAGATTTGCTTCCTCTCTTCCTTCCTGTTATTGATCAGCCCTTTAATAAACACGCCCTCAAAACTGTATCTGTTTTACATTTAAATGTTTCACCAGGGAAGATGAAATAATTGCAATATTTTAATTGTTACATTTGTATCTCCTCTGAGGAGCATTTAAATACACAGCGAGCTTTTAGATAGCGGCACAACGTGTTGCTGTTGAACGAGCTAGCACCGGTGGCTACGCATTGACATGCAATCCATTTCAGCTTGGAGGAATGCTGCAGGCAAGAGTTAATTTCTTAAAATTAAACTAAGCATATTGGTACAGAGTTTTATGGTAATCTGACCAGCATGTCTCCTGGGGCATTACAGACGTTTTTCAGCGCTTGTGGGGGAATATTAAATAGCTGGTTGTTTGTTATTAGGAGGATTACTTTGCTGTGTGATGGAGGAACAGTGGGTGGATATGAGGGGGTGGGGAAGGGGAGGGGGGTGCTGCTGAAGTAGCTTTAAGTTTTTGCCATCAACCACACAGAGAGGGTAATGACTATATCAAAGAGCTTTGAGCTGAGCTCTGCACCAACATGTCAGAATCTTGACAAATCACCCAGGATGCATCTTCTGTATTCGTTTGGAATTGTATTTTGTTGTGCTTCTGCTCCATTAGATACAGCACAAAACGTGACAAATGTAGGAGGGAAGAAGAGGATGCCATTTGATAAAGGTTGCAAACTACTCTCACACACACACACACACACACATACACACACACACTGGTGCATGTGTAATTCACACCCTAATTCACTGCACCTTTCGGATGACGCAGCCTTTCTCAGATCAATTTTTTGCTGTAATATATTATCAATAGACATTGAGGTGGGGACTTAAGACGGTGTGCTCTTTTAGAGCCAGCGGTGTTTCACAGGTTCAGTATTCGTCTGATGTGCTCATACAGCCATATTCAGTTTGAACACTGTGAAATGGCCTAACTTAAAAGTCCAGTTGTAACTATGAAGTCTTTTAAAAGTGAGACGGTCTTTGCCTGACGCAGTGCCTTGGATAGCGACACGTGGAACATGGCCTAATGACACAGTCAATGACATGGCCAAGTCTTTGAGCCGGGGGGGGGGGGGCAGCTGAAGATGAGAATTAATGGCAGGGCTCAAATGACGACCTTTATTCCTCCATTATCATATCTCCCCTGGCAGCACTGAATGAAAGGTGGCTTAGCACAAGGTGAGGTACCTTTTTAAGAGCAGAGCAGAGTCACATGCATACGCGCTGTCTTTCCCTGTTCTTCAGCTTCTCATTACAGCTTTTTGCAAAACAAATACATTGCTTTGTTTTTTTTACATTTGAGGGTGGATTCAATGTTTGTGTCGTGGAAACCTGGTTCGACTGGATTATGATTTCAGATGTTCATGAGTGCCCACAGTGGACCACTGCAATAGTGTTGCAAGAAATAATAATAAAAAAACGGCTTTCTATAATGGCTACATCTGTAAATAGAGAAGCTCTGGGAAAGCATCCATATTTCTTTCTATACTGACCATGCAGAGAAGTCTTCTAGGCGTTGAAATATTCATCATCTTTTTTTTCCCACAGATCCTTTGCTTTTTTTTTTAACATTAAAAGCCCTGGAAATAGCACGTCCACCTCCTCTCATTCCATTTGTCTCTCACTCTTAGCTGCATGGTGAAGTGAGGCAGATGCACAGAAAGGTTGTTTGTTGAGTAAAGTGGAATATTAGGTTGACACGAACATGTTTACATGCATGTAGACCAAGCCTCCACCTGTTTCATTTGTCCATCGGCATGGTTGTTTGATTTTGCAGGACAAATTGTGAGATTTAAAGTGCAGACTCTCAGCAGGAATATTCACTTACTCGTGTTATGGCTCAAGGGTGTAGTTTTTAATTTTTAATTTTTTACATCAGTGGGGATACATTATAAGCAAGGGGTTTGGGGTTCTCCTCCAAAACATTTTGAGCATAAAAACACTACATTTCCTAAATTGTGTTGACTTTTCTTTGCATCAATTTATGGTGGAATTGTCTTTATTTATGTAAAGGAAACCACAACAAATTCAGGTTCCAGGTGACAATTCCCAGACAGAGATTGAGGGATTGGATTGGAAAGGAATAATAGATAAAGAAACACTTCTACCCTCACTCTAAGTCATGAGTTACACAATTACGTTGTCTTGTTAGCCTTGTATGAAAGAGAGAGAGCGAGAGAGAGATGTTTTGGCAACTTTCATTTGTAAGTGATGCACTGTTTTAACACTGTTTAAGCAAGTAAGTGTGCAGATGCAACTGGTTATCGGGCCGGGTTTGTCGAAGCCACGTTGACTCTTCTGTCTTCCTGTTCCCCCTCCTACCTCAGGCTACTTCGAAATGAAGGCCTTAATTGATTCAAGGGTTGTCCACTCCCACATACAACAACAAGCAGTGCTAGAGGAGTGGAGGCAGGGTTGGAGGTTACAGTAAGAAGGGCCACCAATTTAGAATGTTCCCAAGTGATACCTCTGTTACTAAGGGATAGAAACCGTGTGGGTGTGTGCATGAGAGTGGGATGAGGGGGTGATTTGATCTCGTATGCCATGAAAGGTTGCTGGGGAGAAGCAGTGTGGGCCATGTAGCCAGGTCGAGATTTATTCCCATTCAGAGGACTATTATTGTTGACCTTGCCTTGCCTTGGAAAGCCAGAGTAAACAGAGGCCTAATAAATCAACTTTAACAAGCCCAGTAGTCCCGGCTGGTGGAGCAGCCATGCAGCTCTGACACGCAGAGGTGGATTAATCCAAACTACCTCCTCTCCACAGAGGATACCTGTAGAGTCTGATTTGGCTGATAGTTTGTATGCAGACGCACAGGGACGTTTAATTGCTCCACTGAATGCATCTCCCCAGCCAATGTGTTTGTGTTTCTGCGAGAGATACAGAGCCGTCAAAAGAGAGGACGCATAATCACACTCTTATGCAGGGTTTTTAGACTACACTAGAAATTTCATTACATGCTTACCTGGTGTTCCACTGCCTGCGATATTTGTTGAGCAGATTGACTTGGCTGCCTATTTGATTCCTCATCAATTTCATATCCCCGCCACGTCAAGGGAGACCATCAATGATTCATACTTTCGACAGCAGCTCCCTGCAATGTAAATGCATTCATAAAAATGCATAATATCCTCAAGTTATAGCAAAGTAATAAAACTGTTTACCAGTCACTGTTGTGTTTCATCTGGAACGTCAGATGATTGTTTTATTGCCCCATTTTCTTTTTTCTTTTACAAATGACAGATAAAAATTGTAATTAAATCACAGCATGGTGTTGCAATGCAATCCCACAAACACATGTATACACACACACACACACCGACACAAACGCATGCGCCGCCCCATTCTCCAACGGCAGCCTCCCTCACCCCAAGTCTCCTGTTCTTTGCCTCAGGGGTGTCAATGTGAGTGGGTGCTGCACAGTGAATACATACCGGATTGGCACTGTCAGTCAGTCAGTCAGTCAATACACCCCGTCTGTCATCCTAGCTGACAGGTGGTCGAGGGAGGATCCCTGGTATCATGTACAGAGACAATCAGAACATCTCTTCAAGGGCCGAGCGCAAAAACAATGCGCTACTTTCATCCGACGGGGACGTAAATGAGTTGTACAAATATGTACAGGTGACCACCATATGGAAGACACTCAATGCCTTTGTCTGAATAGTTGCTTGCTGTTTTCATACATTGAGTAAAATTGGTGTGTATATTTGACACTCTTAGTGTGTGCACGTGGGTGTGTGTGGGCAAGTAAATGCAGGAGAGTTATTCTTCCAGTGTCATATTTTTGGCATGGTTGTGTTGTGTCCCAGGCTGCTGCACAGTTGGTGAATATCAATGCAGTGTGGCGTAGTGACGGGGACTGGAGCTGACATGTTGTCACACTGTGATGAAAAGCACCCTGAGATGATGTGGCGGGAGTGTTCCTCCTGTCCGCAGAGAGATGGCAAGCTGGCTATGGCATTTGTGTATTCGTTTGTGCTTCCATGCCTGCGTGAGAGTATGCGTGTGTGCATACTTGTTGATTTTTCTCTCGGTGCACTTGTGTATGCTGTTGGCCGGGCGTTCAAACCCATATCACTTTACACGCAAAGCGTGTGGTTTTTTTGTCTTTCTGCTCTGTTTTTGAAGTAGCGCTGGCTAAGCTGTACCTGAGGATGTGTGCCACATAAAACATCTGAGTACGTATGTGTTTAGTGACTAGCTGGACAGTAAACCAACAAAGGTGAAGACCAACTTAGCTATAGAGTCAGTGTCACCAAGCACAGTACAGACCGTGGAGAGAGAAGTAGTGTAGAGCTGTTACCCTGTGAATCCCTTATGCTAATATGATAGTTTATTCTGCATGTTGTCACTATAACAGACCTCTTACAGCCCTTAGGCTGCCTAACCATGATCGTAACAATAGTCTGCATGCCAGTGATTAGCGCCAGCGATTAGCATTAGTTAATTAAAAAGGTAACAGCTTTCATGAAAGCTAAGCTAAAAGCCGTCAAGTCCGGCTAGGTTAAAGCAGCCCAGCAGTTCATGTGGTGCATTTTCTTATGTTCTCTGACTGTAGCATGGTGGAATTAGCACGCTAGCTAGCTAACTAGCCAGCCCCTAAATGAGTAGAATTGAACAACACATTGGTTCATCCACATACTCTTGTCACAGCACCAGAAAGCACACCGCTATCACCACTACTCTAATTTTCCATATTGAATAATGCGCTGCCAAAACTCTCCAGTTACTCTTTAAGAATAACTCGTCATATTCTTGTGGCTGCAAAGACTTTGAAACATTTATTGAGGCTACGAGAAAAGGTGAAAATTGACTTTTACGAGTTTGGTTTCCTCTCTCTGGCTCTCACAGAGCTGCTCTGTAGGATCCCAGTGGAAACCTGATTTATACATAATCCAATTCTGCACTTCCATTTAATTCACAGTTAAATGCTTGCGGTAGAGATGTGCAGCTTTTGACATACGCTTCAAATACACTGGCACATGTTCGGGTGTTGTGTGGATTCTCTCGGAAATGCCACTGTGCATCAGACGAAGCGTTTTCTCCCTCTCTGTCCCTTGCCGGTTTTCACAAGCACTCCATCACATCTCGGTGAACTTGCTGCACTCTCCAGCCTCTGCACCCTTGGAGAGCCGACATGTGAAGGGAAAGATTCACTTCTCCCCCTGCTGTAGCTGCAGTCCTGCCAGGTCTGTGCAAACTCTAGAGGGCCCCGTTCAGGCCTCCAGTTTCCTGTTTTGGGCAAAAGTTCAGCTCTCACTTGGGCTCTGGGATGTTAAAAGCTTTGCTTAATGCATATGTCTTTGTCTCAGCGGACCTTCATGGATAGATATGAGACAGGCCCCACCTGGTCAAAGGCTGAACTCTGTCAGTTTAATTATTGAACAGAAGAATATGAGTGCACAGGAGCCTGCGCAGCACAAAACTGTCGTTGTCAGTGACTTTTCTATCTTTAACTGAAAACATACACAAACACAC
>NW_022280057.1:1293920-1294251 GCF_004355925.1 Anarrhichthys ocellatus
GGAGTAGAACCATCTCAAGGAGGATCAGAAGAAATGGACAGCATGTGAGTTAAATATGAGTGTTACTGCAAAGGGTCTGAATACTTATGACCATGTGATATTTCAGTTTTTCTTTTTTAATAAATTTGCAAAAATTTCTACATTTCTGTATTATCTGTCAAGATGGGGTGCTGAGTGTACATTAATGAGAAATAAAATGAACTTTTTTGATTTTAGCAAATGGCTGCAATGAAACACAGAGTGAAAAATTTAAAGGGGTCTGAATACTTTCTGTACCCACTGTGTGTGTGTGTGTGTGTGTGTGTGTGTGTGTGTGTGTGTGTGTGTGTGT
>NW_022280057.1:1294351-1299152 GCF_004355925.1 Anarrhichthys ocellatus
GTGTGTGTATATGTATATATATATATATATATATATATCTCTCTCTATAACACGCACTGCTATATTTCCCAGAGGCTTGCTGATGTATAGTTGTATGTAGATTGCAGAAGTAGTCAAGATAACAAAGCACAGGAATCTAATCCTATCATATACCAATCCATATGTTATTGAGGAATTCAAGTACTGAGAGAAGTGTTAGTCTTGATACTTATGTTGCGAGATTTTTATTACATGATACCTTGAGGATTACTGGATATGAGACAAGAGATGCTCTCTGGAATCCACTATTTAATCTCCCGGGGTGTTTCTCTTTGCGATGGAGTACTTGTGGTTTAGTGCTCAGTAAAGTTGGGGAACTGAATGAGATTGAGTTTTCGTCGTACTTTTCTTTGTTAGTGTGTGTGTGTGTGTGTTGGAGTGTATATGCTTGTGTTTTTGTGTGTTTATGTGGAGGCATGCGTGGCCTGTCCTCCTGTGTTAGCAGTGTGTTGCTGAATATGCAACGCCATCAATCAGGGAGTTGTCTTCTGTCTCCACTGTCCTAATTGCACCCTTAACCCCGTCTCTTTTCTCTCTCAGCCTTTGGTTGCAGCGTAGTGTTTCATTTCCACAGAGGAGTCATTTTTGATACAATAGTCTCATTGAAGTACTCCTCTCCAGATGTTCTCTCCATAGATAAATCTGCTATTCAGATCTCTATAATTGATTGTAATATGCAGAATTAATGCCTAGGGTTATAAAGAGAATTCCTGGAAACGTTTTTTCACTTTCCTTTTGAAATTCAAAACAAGAAAGCGCCACAATGCACTTTTTTCGCCCCTGCCCAGGCACAGCATACAAGTGCAGTGCAGCGGTGCCTATTTGCATATTATCTCGCTGATTCTGTGCACAACAACTTGGGTATTGTTATAGACGTAATTAGGAAGATGATCAAACAGGCTTTTTTTTTGTGACGTTCGCTCTCCCAGCTTCTCCCACGCCGCTTGGAGTAACACTGATACCAATGCCGAATTTTCCATTTCGAATTATCCATTTCCCCGCAAAGTAGTGGCTGCTAATGATGATTCTCATTGCACAGCAGTAATGGCTGTATGTGGTGAATTTAAGAGAGCGTGGTGTTTTCAAGTTCAGAAAGACAGAGGACAGACTAGACGGAGAGAGAGAGAGCGAGAGAGACAGTCTGAGAGAGTGACACAGAGTGAGGATGAGTAGTGAGCTCACTTGGAATAACAGTGTGTTGGTAATAATAAGGGAACCTCGGCAGCCCTTGTTGAATTATAGATCACACCAGTGTGATTGGATGAGGTTAGGCCATTGTAACACCGAATTAATAATTTACAGATTGTATTATTACAGTAATGATTGCATGGGAAAGGTAAGCATTTTAGAGAAAAGAGCTGTGTCTATTATTGTGTGTTGAAAAGTCGTCCAAAGACAACTCTTGACAAAAATGTCAATTTAAACTATTTTTCCTTCTTTAAAGCTGCAGACTTTTATAGACTGATGTGATTTTATATCAAGGCCACAATATTTTGGGGTTTACAATTTAAGTTTTTTTTTTTCAACGGCCCTATTTTTGAGGGATTTTCTTCCAGGAAGTGGAGTGGCAGTATGCACCTTCTGCCCCCACATTTCTCGCTAACCCGTGTCATCATTTCAGCCCTGAGGTGAGAATGGGAATCGGCTCACTCATTTTCAGTGATCCAACCTACTTGGCTTCACCAATGTCAGCTCGCTCGCTGGCATTTGTGTCTGCACAGACGTGTGCACACACGCGCACACATAGCCAATGTCATTCACTCATATCTGCTTCTTGTTCTTATTATTGCCCCATTTGTCTCTTTTTTGTAACTTCTCCTTGAAGCTACGTGACTTTATGACACATTGTATGTGTGCCGTGTATGTGTGCCATGTCACTGTGACTTCACACGGCCGTGCTTCAGTCCATTGTGTCTTCAACGCCTGTGTTCATGAACAAAGGATGTCCCAGCTTTTATTCTGCCAGATATGTGGAGGCTTTGTCTTTCGGGAGAAAAAAGTGGCAAGGAGCAGACTTCATGATGGTGGCGTAGGAAATGAGAATATATAGCGTGCTAGAGGACACCGGGGTTGGTAGTGATAGGACCATGGAACAACCTCATTAACTTCACCCCCTTGTTGTCGGCAGTAGGTGAAAATCAAGTCAGGCAGGCACACATATATCCTAGTCGGACATTTTTTCCCTTCTTCTTCTTCTTTTGCCCTGATACAAGTTGACAGATGGTTAAATATCCTCACTGCGCACCTGTGTATGTGTTCGTGCACACCTGCATCCCTAGACCGGAGTGGTTTGCCTGTAGATGCAGAGGCAGGACTTCATCAGGAGATGGTGACGTTACAGATAGAGCAGACTGATTGCCTCTGTGTTGCATCAGCTGGAAGGCAATGGATTAATAGCTTGCATTCGCCATCTCTGAGTTGATATTCAGTTAATGTAATGTCAAAAAAAAAGAACTGGCAAAACTGGTCTCTGTACTTTCTAATCATTAAGTGTACCTTCTAATACCTTAAAATACTGGTGAGGTGACTTTTTCTGACGAAAAGCATCGTCTAATAATGGAGACGTCATGTCTTTAAACCTTTGTACCTCAATTCAGTTCTTCATGGAGAGTGAGGGTTTTCCTTTTTTTTTTTTTTAACTTGAGACTTCAGACCTGCGAGATGATATCAATGTAATATTGATAGTGTGATGTGAGATTCCTATTTTCCCGGAGTTTTGCCTATTGTAATACGGTGAAATAGCATAAATGTGGGAGTGCAACTATTGCAAATCAAAGAGGACATTGGAAGGTCCAGAAGAGTATTCAATATTTGGGGAGGATGACATGTTTACTACCGTCTTTGTTTTTGTCACAGGATTCATATATTTGGATCTATTTTTATTTATATTTTTTACTTCTGTTGGCTCGTCAACATGAAAAATGACACAGATTTTATGACAGACATTTCTTCCATAAAACAGATATTTGTAACGGTGTAAAGAAGGGGATTTATGTTTTTTCTTTTATTTGACCTTTTGTCAGCAGAATCTTGTGCAGTTCTTTGTTTTGTGAACTCTGCAGTTAGATAGAACAGCACCAATCTGCTCTGCTGTTTTTAATGTCTCCATTTATGTTCATCAATGAAAACGAAATGAAAACAATAGGCTTTTTAAAGCGACTTCCTTCCTCGGCCCAGTTGGTTATACAGCCCATTTGTGACCGTCTGTTTCATTAGGTTTTAAGGACGGAAAGCAAGTAAGAAAATAATGAGTGTTCCTTTTGCAGATGACTACAAATAGGAAGAAAGAAAAAAAAAATCCCAAATAATGTAATTGCTGTGAAAGAAAGCAGTAATTGGCCAGTCAGGCTTAGAAGAACCTTCGCAGGGCAAGTGAAGCAAAATAAAAAAGATGCTGTTGTAGGGATTGTTCTTTTTTCTGTCACTTTCTCTCTGGAAAAGGGGGGAATAATCAGTGTGTACTTTGTACACAAACAAAAAGCCCACACTTCGATTTGGTTAAAGTACAATACATTATTTTACTTTGAAGTACGGTTACCACTGCCGTCAATAACCTTTTATTGCATGAAATTATTTCACGCTCTGTGATGCTGTGCTCTATTGTCAAAGTGAACCATCTTTGTCAAACCTACGTCGTGTGTGTTTTGTTCTATTAAACATAAATAAACATACACACCACAAATATATAGATAGATATTTGGAATATTGGTCGACTTATCTGTTGTGCAGTCTTTTTTTCGACAGCAGAAATCTATATTTGGGCAAAGTTATGACATAAATTAGCAAACAGGGTTTTATCTTTCCTCTGGAATTTATCATTTAAATCCGAGCAATCTGCTAACCCGTCGTCCCTCTCAGACGGGGGTCTGTGAACCACTTTCTTCCAGCATTTCAGAGGAACCTCTTCTGCCTGCAACTCTTTTAATTGGGACGCTACGGTTGAAATTGGAGTGGCTGGGACCCAGGGGGACTCTCTATTTCTATCTTACCCTGTACACTTTCAACTTGCGAGTTAATGACCATGCCAGACCGTTATGTTTAGACACGCAGCATAACTCAAACACCACGTATATATCTCATTTTACACCTTCACCTCTATTTCGCTTAAAATAACCCACATATGCTGTCTAGCAGCATTTTTAAATGTGGATGTATATTGAAAACCCAAGTACAGCATGGTTTGAGTTCCGCTGCTCATATTAAATGTCACTTGTGTTGGTACGGTGTGTTGTGGTGCTATTGCACATGTTTTTGAACCCCTGAATAATATCCTGCTGCTGCTCTCACTTTCTGAAGGTGTGCTGTGCTTTCGGAGAGGTACATTAAGTTTGCTGGGAGCATCGGAATGAGAAATTAGAGGACACATGGTGGTCGCATATTGCATATTCTGTTGGGACTTTTATTTTTCACTTTAATTCATTTATTTTTTGCCACAATTAATTGTCCGGGTACACATTTAATTGAAATGTTTTTTTTTATGTCCAGCGTCTGATTGGAGGACATCATTTGGGTCTCCAGTAAGATTTAAAACAAGGCCTGAGTCATCAGGCAGTGCACCCCTTTGTCACCTTTATGCCCACTCAATTTAGCTCTGTCCTGCTTCTGTAGCAGTAATTCTCTTTTGAGCTCCCTCTGTTACTCAAACACTCACTCACTCACTCACAGGCACATAAAATTACAATTACACAGTCGCATTGAACATTTGCCAGTTTCTTCTGCCTTCACTCGATTCATCTTTCACTCCACCTTTTTAATCATCGGA
>NW_022280057.1:1299183-1331441 GCF_004355925.1 Anarrhichthys ocellatus
TAAATACAGGACAGCATATCCTTTCTTCTTAGATGTGTGTGTGTGTGTGTGTGTGTGTGGGTGGTGGTTCTGTGCTGCTGGTCTCAGCATCTCAGCAGCACCTTTAAAGCTTCGCGAGTTCCTGAGAGTCCTCGGAAAAGAGAAGATATTGGCAAGTTCAGGCATCCCGCCAGCTTGTCCATCTTTTTCTACATTGGCTGCTGCAGCTTGGGGTCATCAGTCAGGTCGGGTTCAGAATCTGTCAGCGGGACTAGTTTTCCTCTCGCTGTTGGGTGCACACGCATGTACACAGACTGTGGAAAAATATAACAAACACCAAACAGTACAACAATATATCTAGCTATTAAGGCATAAAGGCAGATGTTTTTCTTGTAGCGCTGTCTTTTTGTTTCCTGAACCTTTTGTAGATGGAAATCAGGAAAAAAATAGGATTCTACTTCCTTATTTATTTTCAGTGATGATTGAAATTCACTTAATAATCTGACAATCAACACCTTTATTTATGCATTTTATTTTATATTTCACGAAGGTGTTCGTGAGTTCAACCGTGAACCTGAACACAATGTCGTCTTTGAAAATGCAACAAGTGTTGTGAAGGAAGTGTTTCCATTGAAAAGCGGCCTCGGATGCAAAAAAAAAACATGACTACAGAATAATCAGTAGCCATGGTGATTTCCGTGATGGCTGCCTACAGCTTTACAGTGGAGCTTAAACAATTAAACACTTTATCCAGTAGATGCCCAAAAATTACCCGCAATTTTGGTCACATACATTTTATTCAATTTCTATTTTATCTTATGAAAAGGTACCATGTTTATACCAGTTGTGTATCTGTTGTGGGTTTTGGGCTGTTGGTTGGACAGAACTTGTGGTGCGATTAGTTTTCCACACACATGTTTGCACATTTAAGAGATAATTTGGCTGGAAAGCAATCTTAAGAAACATCAACCTGTCCACATCCGTTTAAAATTACTTGCAAGGTTTCTCCATTTCACAAATATGTTGTGTTCGCTGTTTGCTTCTTACTGCTAACTATTTTCTAAATACAGTCTATTGTCACGACTTTCAACACAGATTTTTTTGCCACATTTCACATGTTATTGTGTGTGTGTGTGTGTGTGTGTGTGAGTGTGAGTGAGTGAGTGAGTGAAGCATGTGTGAGCCTGTGGTTCAGGTAATGACTTTTTTGCCTCATGCTGCTTCAAAAATTCCCATAATAAAGTTGTGCTTGTCAGAACTATTTTGAAGCTGTCGACACAACGATTCTTAACTTAGTAATTAATATAACATGATTAGCCTGTGCAGTTGTGCTTTAGTCTCCTAAATGTTAATATCCATTAGGATGCAGTGTTTATATTGTAAATGTAAGCTCACCCATATGCATAGATGTGCGCACACACACACACACACACTCAAATGACCATTTTCAGCTTTTGTGCTCCGGCTAAACTCTCTGACTTATAATACTCAGGGAGGCTCCTGGCTCTCCTGGCTCCTCCATCTCTCGTCACTCTTACTCTCTCTTTCTCTCACCACTCACCACTCAGTCTGTCCTCTCTCCCCCTCGCTCCCATACCATAGAGGCCGGTTCTGACATGAGATGGAGCCGCAGCTTTCCTCCGTTCTCCCTTTGATAGAGGTGTGGGGTCTAATGAAAGTGAAGCGATGGGGACTGGGAAGAAGCTGAGGGACTGTGTAAACCGTAGGGGTCTGGGTCTGGAATTGGATAGTTAGAAGGTTGCCACAGTGCATTAGTGCAGGGGATTTGGAGTGGGAATGTCGGGAATGGCTTTTTTTTTTTTTTTTTTTTTTTTACCAGTGATTGGGTCCCCTGTCACCAAGCCTGCTGGTTTAAATGATGCCTGATTAATTGAATGAGCCACACACTCCGCATTGACTACACTGATAAGGGCTCCATACAACACACCGAGTCCCCAGTATTACCGTAACCACAATTGCAGCAATAATATGTCCCAGACAGTTTAGATTATCTAGTGAAACAATATTACCCACAGTGCAATAGTTTGCCATTGTGTCATTGGTTCTCAATTCTGAGTTCAGTAATTGGCTTCATAGTAAAAGGAACAGTAGAAAAACTCCCACATCTGGTTGTGTTTTTCCGAGATTGTCGGTTGTGTTACTCCGCAGGTCAATCAAGACCTCTTACCTCGCGTCATACGCCTGGTATATATCGGTGTGATGAAACAGGATGTCAACACAGTAGGCAAGCCTCCAGCACTACAGAATACTACAGTACATCAGAGAGATTAACCAGGTATTCAGATGTATTCGAAACTATTTCAAAGGATTAAAATGTTTCAGCCTCACCTAAAGTGTGACATCAAATACACTTTCTTCACTTAGGGAGGAGGGTAAGCGGATTTAGACTCTCTCCTTTCATTATTTCTCGAATGCTGCTGAAACGGCCCAGGACTCACTGGCGTCGAGATGTGCAGAGAGGATCGATTCCTCCCGGTTAGAAGTCGACAAACGCAGGGCCCCCGCGCCTTTATGCCGATGCATTAGAAGATTACAAGTAATGTCTGGATGTGGCAGTCGCTTCCTAATTGATCCTAAGCCTCCTCCTCCCACACACAATCCCCACTCCCCTCTCTGCCATCAGATGAGGTGCTGCACTGTATCGATCACTCACGCCAATTTCTTGATTGCAAATTCTGTTGTGAAGAATCCGGCCTAATGCCATAATCATACACTAGTGATTATGGGGGAGTCTCTTCTAATCAAAGATCCAGGCTGCAGTGCCAGAAGGCAGCACAGGGAAGCAATCAGTAAGTGTTTGTTTAGGGAGACTCACGGGAAATATCCAGCAACCTTCTGAGTCTTTTCTTTCTTTCTTGCTTTCACTACTTTGGTTTTTAGCAAAGGCCTGATCCTCTACTGTGATTACAGCAAACTGGGTGGATGAAAAGCAAGAGCCGTTTAAAGTCAATTGAAGTGAATCTACAGTATTTGCATGTCAAATTGTTTCAATCATCAGTGTTTTGGTGGGATCCTGTAGCTCATCTTTGGTACCGTGAGGCTTTCCGCCTTCAAAAACAAGTGGTGGCAAAGTTCCTCGCAGCACATGAGAAAACTCAACGATACACAGTCATAACTATATTAGAGAAAAAACAGTTTGGAGACCTATAAGCTAATTGATGACACTGGCTGTAGGTATTTATAAAGATGAGCTGATTTCGCTGGGCAGCGGTGACGTTTCTGGGCATCTACTTTAATAGTGTATCAACAGTTCAGCTAAGGTCACCGGTAGAAGCTGACAGGGGGACATATGTTGTTTCCCCCATTGACACCAGCTACTGGCCCAAGCCTCTAATTAGCTTAGTAAAGTGGATGTGTGCAGTGGGAGGTAGAGCATGAGTGCTTCCTCCGGAGCTCACTTTTTAATAAGCTGATTCTTCTTTTTCACAGAACAGAGAGACCCCTAGCATCCAGCTGACCTTCGTACTTAACATGTGTTAAGAGCCAGGGCAGTGGACTATAAAGTCGGGCTGTGGGAAAGGGGAGAGAGAGAGTGTGTGTCTGTGTGTGTGTGTGTGAGAGGCATAGACTGCATATGAGAAGTGGACGTAGTCATCGTGACCTCACCCATTGATTTTTGAACTATGGTTTTGAAGCCTTGAGTTTGGCATTTTGCCGTCGCATTTTTAGCCACCTGAAGTGACACAAGAAGGTCCAACCGAATGCTGAATACGACATTTTGAGGCAACCAACATATATATATTTTTTAAAAGTAGCCACGCCCTAAAGCTCCTTTATTGTTTATTAATCTCTAAATGGGACCATAATTTGCTAAATGAACATCATGCTGTATGAAAGAAGACTTGAAACTAGCTATTAAGACCATAAAGTCATGTTTACAATGTTTACTTGCATAATAAATCAAATGAGAAGAAGGGCCATTTTCTCATTGACTTCCATACAATTGGACTTAGGAAGAATGCAAGTTTAAGGCATTTTCCCATTGGCTTCACTTTTCATATCCGGAGGTTGTTGCCTGGTGTGTGAGAGAAGAACCTAGGGTCCCCATAGGATATGCTACACCCTGCTAAATTATTATGCTTTTCACTCCTTCCCCTAAAGACAAAGTCAATATAATTCACCTTTTTAAACACAATCTTCAAGGACTGTTTCTTGCCTCAATCGTCTCCGCAGTATATGTCAGTGCAGTAAATAATGCTAATAATTTCAGGATGTTCACCTTGACAGGAAACTGGCTGTTTTCTCTCAACAGCTCATTCAAAGACTGATGTGGTGCATTGTTTTTTGATGTGCAGCAATGAGGTACTTCAACTGGCATTGTTTAACCTATGGGGAATAGAGCTTGATGTACCTCCCGTCTTCACAGAGATGGAAATGGAATCGCTGTGGATGTGCACACACCTCTCAACGATATTGATAGGTTGGCTCTCTTGTTTGTTGATAGTTTCAACGTTTTTTCATGTAGATCTGTAGGAAATTGAGCGAGCTGAAAGAAACACAATGTGTTATGAAATAGTCATATCGAGCAATCAGGTATCAAGTCGGCCCTGATTCAAGTTGCAAATGAATGACGACAGAATTTTACGTCACTTGATTTGGTCCTTGACATTTTGATCATGTTGTTATCAAAATGATCATAGCCACCATTGAACCTATGTCATTCCATTCAGTAGTTCACAATTGAATATAATGAAGGATATGATCATTTTTCAGAGATTTTTATTATGTTTGGAAGACGCTAACATTTACATCAGAATGTGAAAAAAGTGCTCCAAAATGAGCTGTACTTGAGACACAGATTGTCACAGGAAAACCATTTTCCCTTTCCAACAACATGAATGTGTACAACACAGCTACAATGAAAACATTTCTTTCCTTTGATAATGTGCTTGTCTGCCCTGATGGCTCATTTTAAATAATGGTTTTCAGTAAGTAGTCAAAAAGCAGCACAAAGATCATCAATTGGGTAAATGGCTCTAAAAATATGTCCTTTGGAAAATATTACAAGCAGCCATCCAGTATCACAGTAAGTGCTGCTGATAAATGACTGCTACTAATCACAAATAGACTCAAAACAATATGCAACTTTATTTTTTTCTTATTTGGAATATGATTTAACATCATCATGTACTCTCCTTGTTTCGTACAATCGTTCATCGCCATCCCTCTGCTTCACTTCCAGTCTGATGTTCACCGAGCCTGCCTGCAGAGGGTAGTCAATGACTGCATCAAGAACCACACACCAATCCCCTCACTCATGTAATGGCCAAGCACAGGCTTACATATACGCACATGTATGCAAGCCCACACACACACACACACACACACACACCGTAACACAGAGACAAATCTGCCTCGATCATTACACCATATTCTGGACTCGATCTAAGCATTACATCTGTATCTGATTAGGCATTAGGGAAGTGTGAGAGGAATGCAAACGTGATTACAAGACGTAGCGCTTTAATTTTGAAAAAGCAGATAAACCTGAGTCCCAAACAGGTGGAGTTGGTTGCAGCAAACCCTACACTTACCAGGGTTGCCTCGATGAAACCAATGGGATTTTATATAAACTGCTTGTCAGCTGCGATACCCACTGATCCTTTTTTCCACGGGACGAGGAGTTGCTACACTATGAGGTGGTGTGTGTGTGTGTGCGTGTCAGTGTGCGTGTGAGCGTGCTATGTTTGTGTAATAATGTCTATTTATTTGTTCTCCTGAGCCAGGTTTGTGGGAAGACGGGCATACACGCGTACCTGTACATGTGCTTGTCATTGGAGCACACTCATGTTCAAATATGATGTGGAAGCTTTAATAATGGATGTGAGCAGCAGCTGGAAAGGTGGAAAGGCATTGATTTATACCCACAGGTTTCCTGGGATTTTTATAGGATTGGCTAAATGTCATTACACTGCAGGTGGGGAGGTGATGAACTGTAATAAACTTTGATGTGGATGGGTGTGTGTCTCCTGTCATTGGCTCATAAACCGGAACACTGTGACAAGTCTCCAAAGATCTACTACCCTCCCACCACCTGTCATCTTTTCAAATGCGTGCAGCACACACAACCACGCTTGCGAACAGAAATCTGATTGTGTGCAAGTACAAACAACTACAAATGCGTTCACGCATGTAGGCGCACACAGTGCAGGAGAATAATACAACCACCAGACTCGCTGCTGTATGTTGCCACAACTGTTTCCCCTTTGACGCAGTGCGTGAACAGTATTTATGCATACCTTTAAAAAATAAATTCATCGTGGCAGCAGTGGTTGAATTAACATAATGATGCAGCAAAACAAAAATAATCGAATTAAGTATGTGTTTTTTATGCCTTGGCCATATTGTGTTCATGGTCTTTTTTTATTTTACGTGATTTGTGTGGTTTGGTGTAAAAAAACGACATTTGCTGCTGAAGCCAAGTAGCTGTTGATGACTTGTCTCCCGATTGCCTTGTTGTTAGCAATGTTTGCTCCCTCAGTAACATTAAAGTATGATTTATTCTTAAGCATGGGTTTGGTAGAGGAGATGCTGCTCACAAGTAAACTCATAATGCGTCAAATGGTGACATTGATGTTTTAAACTGTACGTTGTCCCTTTTAGATACAATAACAAATGTATAATTAATAGAGATGCTTTGATCAGGTTTTTAATGTCGATCACCAGTTGACCTCAAGTTTATTACCTGTGCTGTTTTTTATATCAGAATTTAAAAAGAAATATGAGATTCATAATCTATTGTACCTATTTTCTCATATTTTATTTTCTGATTGCTGGAGTTTTAAGACTCTAATAGATAATTTAGTAATGAATATTTGCTAGTGGATCATTGCCACGTGGTGAGTGGGTATGATATATGTCCGTTTAATCACAGTGTCTGCAATGATAGATGTAAATGGAAACTCTTTAGATTCAATATCTGCTAATGTGTTTGTTCATTACCTCTATTTTGCTGCAGTGATGTCTGAATCGATCGCTTTCTAAGAACCTTGTCGAGCATTATGTTTGTATGTGTCTTAGTATGGTATGTTTTATAAATGCTATAGCTCGAGTGATGGGTCACTTGGGGATCTAAAATGTAGCTTTATTGGCTTTCCTGTATGAAAAAAACCCAAAACACTCCGGTCCCTTGATGCCAGTCATCTGGCTTATTCTGCTGTTTTTTTGCCCAGCATTAAACGAATTCATCTTAATATCATCCAGTAAACAGCCATTCATATATTATTAATTTCTACCCCCTACCCCTCTAATTGCAAATAAGCAAATCCGTCCTTGTTTTCTATCAACAAACAACTGCAGTGAATGAACCTTGAAGGTCAAGTCCCCTTCTCTAATTCATTAGCTTTGGATGTTTTTGATACTGTTGCCAGGGCAGAGATTTTGCTAAGTGCAACATTAATACACACTTGTTTATCTGCCATTGTATATTTTGGTTTTTCCTCTGGTTGTTATTGTCATCGCATTCAAATAGAGCCCGAGCTGAAAGGCTTCGTGGGATAGTTGTCAATTATTTCATTGTTCCAGTGTGGGTGTCTCCATTAAGGAGTCCAGGTGCATTCTCAGGATGCCACTTGGGAAGCAGCGTTCACTTCACTCATGCCGGGACTGAGCCCTCACCAGGGGAAATAGAGTAAAGCTCTCTCAGATCCTGCGGTTTCAAGGAAGTCTTCATTCAAAATACCAAATTTTGTCGATCAAGCACACAGAGCAGAGAGAGGATGACAGGGTCCTTGACTTTTGATTGAGCTATGCAATTGATGATAAATTACGTAAGCTTTTTAAATCCTCTTGCATGTTGGATAACAATGATTTTTTAATGAAAGCACACACCAACATCGTCGGCTTCCGCAATTCTTAGAGACGCTTAAAGAGGTTCACACCCCAGTGCCCATGTGCATTCTGCGTATTTTACCAAACAGGGCCAATTGTGTGCATTTACAATGCGATAAACCTCATTATGTAAGCCCACTAACTAGTTGCGCATTATCTGAAATGGTTTATGGGGCTTATACAGGCCAATTTACCACAGCACTTGGTTCCATTGTTGGTCCATGAATGTGATGCTTGTCTTAGCCTGACTGAGCTAATGTTACTCCTGCTCAGAATGAGGATGCGCTCTTCCTTTAGAGTCTTTGTATTGAGGTGATTAAACCCCGGGGATTTTGCGTCCACGGCGGGACATTATTGCTGTCACTGGTGCATAGCAAGTTGAATGCGCCTTTATGCATGTTAATCATCCAAGTCTTGCACTCGTGTTACAAAGAGAAAATACTTTGGAGAACAACTTGAAAATCCAAAGCGGAGCTACATTGCAAGAGGCACAGGTGAACATATTGTTGCTTAAATTGAAATTAAATATGGATAAGGAGGTGGAAAAAGACATAGCTCAGAAGTTAGAACAGCTGCTTCAAGCCATTGCTTCTGCTTGTGCGTGTTGAGTAGTGACAAATTGATTCTGGTATTGGTTTTATGGCAGACGTGTTTAGAGTTGGCTCAAACAGAAATGTGAGTTTCAGCCAAAAGAAAAAAACCTGTAATATTACAGTTGCAAAATCACCTACTGATCATGATATCCAGTGCAAATTGTGGTACTGATTTTTTTGTACTGATGTAGAATTAGATTTGATAATCTAGTGTCCCAATTCACATCTGCACTGACAGCTGAGCCTATACTTTTGTTTATCTCTGTGCTCTGCTCCCACTGCTACCACCATCCTTCCAAACAAAAATTCCATTATTGTGACAACTCTCTGAGGTGTTTGTTGAAGCAGTGACAGGCAAGTCATACTCACTCACCGCATTTCTCTTGAAACCTAATCTCCAGCATGGCCTTGCTCACCCACTGATAGGCAGATAGTGGTGGGAAAGGCTGCTGATATACTTGCTGTCACCAGTTCCACTTGGAATATGTCTCCTCTCATTAGTATTGACTCTGTGCTTTGGTTTTATAGTATCTCGCTGGTGACCCGTAAAAAATGAAGTTAAGGCAGGGCCATGATGCTCAGTAGCACTTGATTGCGTCATGAACACGTCTGTCATCGCTACACTAGCTAATAATAAGTGGTGTTGCTCCACATAAAGCCATGTGTATAGGCAGAAGGACTCGGGCTCTATTTAATATTTGTGGTTATTGATCGCAGCCCACGTAATGTAATTTCACCATCCTTTTTCCTCTTAGCAAATATTGGGGTTAAAAGGAGACCGTCACCCATCGTAAATCCTCTTCCGTTTCCCATCTGTTTCCTCCTTTATAGTGCTCTCTCTTTCTGTGTCTCTTTCTCGCTCTTCCGGTCTCCTGTTGCCCATTCGTTGAGGTCCCAGAGCAGTAAAGTCCTCTGGCTGATGGAATTTTATGGTTGGCATCTTGGCAGACTCCTTCATTTCACTTTTATCCTTGTCAGTCTAGAGGCGGCCCAGAAAACTGTCTGTATGGAAAGATCATAAAATCCTGTCCCTGTCACCAGACAAATTTAGATAGCTAATTTTCAGATCAAATTATAAATCTTTTAACTTGGCTGGCTGTCTGGCAGAGGGTAGCCCACTGAGCAGAAGTTTGAGCAATCTCTGCCTACTCATCAGGCTCTTGGAGGAGGCGTATCAGTCTGTGGTGGCTGGCAGGGGTAGTGGAACCAGACAGAGTTACGGTCAGCTAAACCAAATGGAATGAGATGAAACGCTGACTGATTCTGGGGCAAGTAATATGTTCATGTTCTATTACACACTGGCATGATTCAAAGTCAGATACCAGGAGCTTGTGCTGCTCATCTTGAGTGTTTTGTTGAAGGGATGCAGTGTGTTGCAAGGGACACGACTGGAAAAATACACTTCTACATCTGCCTCCTCACATTCGACTACATCTAGACTCCTCACATACAGAGTAATAAATTATTTTCATTATGTGTGTGTGGTTGAATATAGATCTTGCCGTGTATAAATGCGTGGGTGTGTGTTCTTATGCATCATGTGTCTTTTGTGAGTCTGTGCCACGCTGAAAAGCACTTACCTGGTGAAAGCCTCCTGCATCTGTTGTGTCTTTAATACATTCGAGAAAAGCTGTCATGTATTCTGATAGAGCTTCTCCCCGATGCTGTTTTCTCGAGACATGATCTGCATTGGAGAAATCACCAGTTCACTAAAACTGGAGATGCCTCACCTCGTCATCCCCCCCACCCCAACCGCATCCTCCTAGTCCATCCGCTCATGCTCCGTGTCCTTTTCTAACATACATTTAGTAATATTAGAAATCATCCAAGAGCGTGGCGGTACCACCATGGAAAGCTCGTCAATTCGAGCTTCCTTCGGAGCGGCCGTGGGTTTATCCATGAGAAAACGTACATCACACACGCACACGTGCACACAATCGCATGAAGGCACACATGTGCCGAAGGAATTTCCGCCTGCCTCCGCTTTGAAGCAGCCATGCCAGAGCTGCCTGTGTGTTACCAAATCCCATTCTCAAAGAGTGTTTTACACCCCACGTCTGAGAGGCCCTTGGCATTGGCAGAGAACACACACACAATGGCACGAACACAAACGCAATCTACATGCCTGATGCAATGTTCAGACACTTGAGCAAACAGACACATTTGTGTACACGAAACAGCATTCCAGTGTGTCTGTTCTTATTAGTGAAACAGTGCTTTTACCCTTATGCAGTTCCCCTTCGTGGGTTGTTTGCTGAATACAACAATGGAAGGGAAGGTTTTACGTTTGGATTGCTGCTCAACTATTGTTTTGGTATTGCCTCATTTTTCGTTTTATTTTCATTTTCCTACTGCTCTTCGAAGAACTAGGTATGACAGCAGGCGCTCTCACACTGAAGGCCCATGTAAACCTAAGGTCTTGAGAGAGAAAAGATGAGGATCAGAGAGTCAGGGGTATGTGGATAGATGGAGGGATGAAGGAAGGCAGTGGCCCCATGAGGCACCTGGAGCTGTGGTGTTACTGAGAAGTGTGTGTGTGTGTGTGTGTGTGTGTGTGTGTGTGTGTGTACGCGTGCATCTGCAATTCTGCCGGCTAGCCTTTGGCATAGTCTGCTGTGTTTGTTATGTACTGGCTCTGTGTGAGGAATCACTTTCACCCATTGAAAGAAGCCCAATCTTTTGGGCCATTGCTGGTCAACATACCTTTTTGAACCCATTGCTTCCATCCCGTAAGATGAGTGCAAATTGAAGCAGTAGATTGCAATGGCAATTGGAGGTTTTGAGTGGTCGATACTTGGAAGGATAATATTCGTGACATAAATATTGTATTTCTTGATCTCAATCTGTGAACCTTGTGTCGGAGCTGTCTACATTCCTTGCTCCAGAAGTTCGCTCTTATTACCATGTCTTCCAGGCAAAGGAGAAATCCCGTGGCACGGAACCTTTAGGCTTTGATATTTTCAATAGCTGCACCCCTCCAGTATCATGCTAACCCTTTGTTGGTAGAGTGGAATTTGAATACACTAAGAGGAAGCAGTCTTTCCCTGTATCCCATTATAGTTGGGCATGAACACACATTGGGCGACATCTTCCACCGTAGTATTCCTCTGTGAGCCGCCAGGATCAATAGTAAGGAATGCAGTGATGGAGCAAAGACGTAGAACAAGAGATGTCATTACCAAGCCATACCCCAGGGTTTAGGAGTTCACTGCAGAGGTTAACTGGTCCGGCTGATCTGCGCCAGTTGGCATGGCTACCATTTCCCAGGGTATTTTTGTTTGGCCCCCTCCTGGTATTCTCGGTAGCCTTCCTGCGATTGTCACTCAAAATGTGGCCAATGGAGGCAACCCGCTGTGCTGAATCAAGTGGTGAAGAGGCTCCACACGCATCCATCTGTTGATATCTACCCTCATGAGACTACAATATCCTTTTTTTTCCTTCTAAACATAAGAGATCACTTGAAGCATGAGAACGGTTGTAAAACAAAAAGCAAGGGACTCTCTCTTTTGTGGGGGAAAAAGGGTCCAGCAGTAATATTAAATTCTTACAGCAATAATAATAAAACTCCCCATCTCTCTTTTATGACTCTCCAATAAGTGAGTTGTTTCTGCATCTCAGTACTGAATAGAGAATAAGGAGTGAAGGCAGCACACAAAGCAGGCAGGCAGGGCCCTGGTCTTTGATGAATGTCTCTATCTCCAGGCATTAGGTGTTCTATTTTTCATAGCAGGCCCTTCGGCCATGCTGGAGAGAGCTTGGGCTTCACATGCGCATTCGTGCAAGGCGTAACACAATCCTCAGAGATGGTGACTAATCCGGGCCTACTGTCTGGGGGCGAGAGTGGCCACGACCAGCAGAGGCGAAAGGTCACACCTGCCAGAGGTGGGGACAAAAAAAAAGAGAGGTTAGGAAAGGAGGCCAGCACTGTAGTGGCCTCTGCTTGAAGAGGTACAGCTTCATAGTGCCTCAAATAGTTAAGCTCAGAGACGCAAGAACATGCCGTGTGTGTGTGTGTGTGTGTGTGTGTGTGTGTGTGTGTGTGTGTGTGTGTGTGTGTGTGAGGGGACAAGTATAGCTATTATTGAACTAATTACATTTCTTCTTCCTCGCTGACCAAGTCTCTCTAGCTGCATCCTCATCTCACATGTTGCACTGGTGGAGGTATTTAATTAATTCACCCTCGGTCACATATTGTCTTCCCCATATTCCTGATTTTTTTTATTTTTTTTTGTCTTCAATGGCACGACCATTTTTTTTGTGATATTGATATAGTGTGGAGACATTGTATTTGCAAAAACGGTATCTCTTTAATTAATCTTTTGCTAATGGTACCTCTCCATACTTAATAATAATATTATTTTACTCTGCAATCTAAATTGTCCCTTGTGCCATAGCACCTGAACAGAGCTGTAATTGTTCTCGTTGTTATTAATATTTATCGTGGCTTGGCACTGTTTGAATACCATTTCCCGTATCACTGATGTGTTAATTTCTGTGTTTAGCTGCATTTCTGTATAGCCACTATCCATTTATCTTTTTCTGTGTATGTCTGCTCTGCAGTGGGAGCTTAATATCTTTTCAGCCATATAAAGAAATGCATATTCGCTTCTTCTCAGTAAAGCTGCGGAAGCCAATTTCTGCCTTTCCCTGTGATGCTGCACTGTTGACATTATACCAATGTTCCTGGTGCATTGGAGGCACCGCTGCACCACAACGTCAGCTAGGCAGCGTGCCATGGCTCGGGCATTGGCCTCAATTCCACAGGCAAATTAATCTTGCTTTGTTGAAGTAGTCAAGCCCAACCCGGGACAGAGTTCATTTAGCTGCTGCTCTGCTGATGCAAGTCTTTTCTCTCAAGTTTGGAGCCTTCATTCTTGGGCAGTTAAAGATCTCTCCATCTGGTATTAAGCAGGGCCTGGCCACAGACGTCTTGATGAATAGGTATTCCTACTGCTATTGAAGGAGCAGCAGCTTCTCAATGGAGTCAGAGTAATAGTGTGGATATTAGAAGAAAGGTTTTTTTTTTTTTGGTTTCCTGAGATCTCAAGGTGAACGCATCCAATAATGCTTGTTTAGAAGGGGAGCCCCTTCGGTGTGAGACAACACATAAGTGGCTGAAATTGCATTGGCACTGCGTTGCTCTTGCTTTCGCTCTAAATCTTTTTCACAATTTTTCTATTAACGGGCACACAGACACATCCACATCCATGGACACGCTTCCTCCCGCTTTACACACACATAACGTGTTTCCCTTTCAGTACAGATCACCTTTTTCACCTTTATCTGTTAGCTGTGCTGTCTGTGTGATGAGAAGATAATCTTTCAGTACGGGTTTTTCGCGGGAAGATATTTCATAGATCATGTTTTTCTTCTGATGGGGTAGCATCAGACAATTTGAAATCCTATTTATCTAGCTAACAGGGAAGAGGAGAGGAAATGTATCTGTGATTATTAGAGATGAGACGACCCCAATACAGACATCAGAGGGAGATCAAAGCTGACCGCCCTGGAAATAATAGCTAAATCCAATGTACCCAACCCACTGCCTTGAGTTTCAGGAAATGCAAGAGCTTTTTTCTTGTGTTGATGTACATGTGCGTATGTGTGTGCACACGCATGTGTGTTTACCTGGTCAGAGCTCAGTCTACTCCCATTTACAATCCTGTCCAAGTTGAGGGTCAGTACTGCAAAACACAAACACGAACACAAATACAAACACACTCACATACCGACCGTTGTGCTTCTGGCAAGGCCCATCACCATTCTCCCCAGACTACCATTGTCGTAAATCATGCTTGTCCCCTCCATCAGAATCTGCCCACAGAACCTGTGTAGGGATTGGACATCATTAATGTCCCTGCCAAATCATGTTTACCTGAGCCCAGTTTTTGTCCTGCCTATCTGTTTCCTCTTTGTTATTTATTGCACATTGTTGGCAGTTTGTTCTCGGGTTAGAGAAGATGACTAGGGAATGATGGGTTGTGGGTTTTGTGTGCTGTACTGATAAGAGTGCACACCATTCCAGGAGCAGAGGTTAAGTAAGGAAGGGTACAAATTACCCCATGTGTTCAATGAGCACAGGCTTCACTCTGTTTGGCTATATAGGCTTGCCTACTCAAGCTGAGTGCATTAAAATCTCCATGTGTGTGTTAAATGAATCAGGATGGACCTAGCAGCTTTCCTTCGCACAAGCTGTATAAATGGACAGTGTACTCAAATTTTGCATCCAGAAAGTCAGTAAGTCTGCCTGTACTTATATAATTAGGGTTATAGCGCATAAGCTGTGTTATATTTCAATCAGGATTCAACCAGTAACAGGCTATATCCTGTAGGTGAAGCTAGATATTCCCTCCTGTGGATCCGGTGCAACAACAAGACTGTGACCTCTGATCATGCAAGGGTTTGGGTCACCATTCCAGCGCACTTCCATAGTAGGGTCAGAGGGCCAAGGCTAAGCCAGCAGAGCCTGATTAACCTCACACAGGGCCACAAGCAGCTCAACAAAAGGCCAACAACAAGAGAAGGGGGGGGGGTGAAACACATGCATCACATCTGACCTAGGATATCGCTTTTTGTGGCGATGATATAGTACATACTAAGTAATCCTCTCTCTCTTTATATATATTTATGTACGAACACATTCGCTCCTATAAGGGGCTGATCTCTTGAAGTCGAGTGGCTGCTGTTACTGAACAGGTGCGGCTGGGCAGTCGAGTCTTCCAAGCTGACATTGTCAGACGAAGGCCAGACGAGAGTTACAAGAGAGAGCGAGAGAGAGAGACAACGGCAGAGACAGAAGCCGAAGCACCAGGCAGCATGCAGATGTTGAAGGCAGAGACTGCCCTGCCACCATGGCGAGACAGGTGCCGCATTACATCAAAGAAGGGAAGACAAAGCCCATCTTTGCTGAAACAAAGACAGCTGCTTATACAGCCATTTGCAAGAGTTCCTGAGTCTGTTCTGATTAGACAAACCAGTACAGGTAGGCCTAATGAGCCTAACAAAGAGCTGCATGTTGGGAGAAATAACACTACAACACCCAACAACAAAAACAGCACCACTACTGCCTCACGTTGTTTCCACACACATAATCTCTCGCAACTTTTTAGGTCAACAAAAGGAAATTGAAGTGTTGTTCATTCCCAGTTGAATCACTGGGTAGAGCAAAGCAGAAAAGAAGACTGTCGGATTGACCTCGACCTTTTGACCCCCACTGCTTGTTTGCTCTCTGTATGATTTATTAAGGCCAGTCCCTAATGGAGATGGCCGGTAAAGAAGGACGAAAGAGCATAAAACAGGACTCGTATTAGCAACCAACATCAGTCCTCTTCCTCATTTATTCATAGTTTCAGCGCTGTTTCCCTTTCTTTTTTTCTTGTAGTCCTTCCCCAAACTTTTAGTCAGCAGTTGCAGCTCTTGGCTTCATACCCAAGCTCCCAGAGCTGGAAACAAGAGCACAGAGTTCATTAGGCCTTCACATTGCAATCAATGCAGCAGAGACCACAGTGAAAACCTAAATTAGATCCTGTGTGACTTTACCTGCTTAACAGCTCACTTGTTAACCCGCTCCACCACCACGCTGGGAGTACTTGCGGGGGAAACGGGTGCCAAGATGGCTTGTCGTGACTTTCAGGTTGTTTTCAGTCATTATTTTTCACTTTCATGTAACTGTGGAAGTTTGACGACTCCTCACCACATCTACATATATACTACTTCATGTCTTCTTTCTTTTTGGGGTACTTTTTAGACAATATTGAGCCCATATGCTGACCTTGAATAGAGTGATGAGTGATGGGAGTGTAGTGCGTTGTCTTGAAAGCATGTGAGTGAATCAGTGGTGCAAGGACTTATCTTTAGGTGGAGTCAGTGGGGGGAGAAAATCCATCATGATCTTACTGTCAAAGGTTCAACCCTCAGAAACCTGTCCATCAACCAACTCTGTCTGATGTAGTTTCTGAGTTTCTTGTTTTTCATGTTAAAATACGTGTCTTCCTTCATGGTATATCTTAACAGCGAATCAGAGTTTTTCTTGTATTACACCGCTGCAGGTTGACACATAACTTAAGACTTCTTTCTGCAGCTAGTGTGCACTCAATTTTGCTCACTCTACCTTCCTCACTCTCTCCTACCTGACTTTCAGCGAGCTGGCTGACATCTGCTCCTATCTTCATAGAGGTGTCATTGAAATTCAGTGCAGACGTGAGTCCTGCAAAGTGCAGGGAGAACAGCTCAGAGGAATATTCTGTACAGCACACAAACACAACCCCAGAACCGTACGTGTACCAGCACGGGCACACAAGCACACACAAATGTGAGTAGAACCGTATTAATATATGTGCACGTACACACACACACACACATACACACAAAGACACAAAATACTGAAAATGTGTAATTCTAGCTTTACAGCATTACCTCTAGAGAGACATTTATTAGCTGCGGCATTAATGGCCTTTGATTAAATACACACGCACAAATGCATCACACTATTTGACAAAGAGTAATGGAGTTCAGTGTTTACCTCAGGTGTTTCTGAGACTATATAATGGGTGGACCTCAGACCCTCTACAGCGGTCCGGAGGCCATTCTGCCCCAGAATAAAATTATGTACATTTTAAAGTTAAATGCATAAATCTGCTGCACTTTGAGAGCAAAATGGAGAGGCTAAATCTATAAAGAACTCTTGTAAACAATTGTGTGCTGTTGTTCTCGCCGTGTTGTGACTAAGTACATTTAGGCTACCCATGTACTGTACAACTTTGAGGTACGAGTAGCCTACTTTACTATACTATACTAGTATTTCCAGCTCTGTAAATGTATACTACTAGTCCACCATATGTCAGAGGGAAACATTGTACCTTTAACTTCACTACATGTATTTGATAACATCAGTTAACAGCCACTGTGCAGATTCAGATTCTTAATACAACATATAAATCAACAAATAAACAATGATGTAATATTACGTGTATGAAAGTAGTTCATTTTTGACAGTAATATAGTAATAATGAATATATTATTTGAAATGGGCCATTCTGTACAATCAGTGTACTTTTACTTTTGGTACTTTATTCTTCAAAATAGCACTCGTTAAGATGCCCGCTGTCAGCAATTATGTTAGTGTTAGCTATGTTTGGGCGAAGTAGAAATTCCCCTACTGACGATATTGCTTTAATAAAAACAATATACAAAATGATAGTACAAAAAAAAGCTGATGAGAGACACAAACAGATGAAACTGAAAATGTAGGGATCAATACATCAAAACAATCAACTGGACTTTACTGCTTTCGTTTAATATTTGTTGTCTTCGTGAAAGCCCCGATGAGGGTTCATTGCTCACTGTTTTGGTCCGGCGGCTCTTTGTGGAAGGAGTTGGCAGACCGGCGTATTCAGTTTGATAGTGAGTTTTAAGAAGGGAGTGGATATGTGTGATGTTTCCATCTTTAATCCTGACATGTTTATCGCACAGCTTACAAATCGCTTCATCCACGTTCTCTATCTCTCCTTTTTCTTTTGGGATAAAGCCAAAGAATTGCCAAAAAGCAACATTTGCATTTCTTTATGCTAACGAGAGCAGAACTCTTTCCTGCTGGAGTTTTGGCTCTATGGGTAATTACTGGGGCTGTAAGGGAATAGTTTGAAGCTTTGAAGCTCCATTCATAATGTTTACATTCAAATTATTATTGTTGATAACTTAAAGAAACATTGCGTGCAAAAGTCCACCGGCTTCCCCCCCCCCTCTCTCTCTCTCAAAGACACACACACACACAGAGCAACACAACGCTGTGTCCTCTGCTCTGTCATTTTCTTAGTCCTTACGCCAAAAGCCAACATGTATTGAAAAAAGATAGATGTAATCTACAGAAGCCCTAAACATACATGGCTTTTTAAAAAATATATATCGTTAAGAGTTAATTATGTCGTTATCTCGAGAAAACAAGCTTTTTTAACTTGAGATAATTGATTCTTAAGGTTACTTCCTCTTATTACTCAAAATGTTTGGGTCAAATCATCCGACATTAAATGTATTCAAGCGGCCTCGATCGAGCTGACAGTGATGCACTTGGTGAAGTTAATGAACGACTACACGGTTTTCAAAATAAGGTGTTTACATATATACAAATGACATAAAGATGTAATATCAAAGTGATTAAATTTTCACAATTAATACTTGAAATGATGAAGACACATTCCGAACGACAAGGTAGCACAACATGTAAACCAATGCTTTAGTGTTTCATCTTCATCATTTTACTCAACGTTGTATTCATTTCTTTTGTTCTTTTTACAAAATGAACCAAAACACCGACATTATATTCACAAGAAGTATAAAACATGATAACAAGAGTGCGAACAAAATACAAATAGGGAAATAAGATTAAATAGATTATATTACAAGCCTGTTACCATTGTCCGTTATACAACATTGTGAGGGGAATAAATGAATAAGTGATTGGTTTCGGCAGCAATAATTTGTCTCTATCAAGAAGTCTTCTCTGTTGTGTTGCTTAAATATACAGTTTTCTTAATGGAGCTCTTTGATCTGCCAATGTTTTCTTTATGTATTTGTTTGCTGATCTTATTGCAGCTCCCCACAATCCCTCTCTCCTGGCCCAATGTTTTTATTTGATTATCAGGAAAAAGTCTTGAGTTGTTTTGTAACAGAGTGACTTTTATTCTGTTCACAAGAACAAAATATAAAAATAAAATAAAAAATCAAGGATTATCAATGATAATGTATTGAAAAATCCTTGTAACAGTCTCCTCAGTTGAAAGTGTTTACGATGGTTCAGTTACTCGGCTTTGTTTGCATGGACTGTCAGTGAGTATCTGGAGTTTTATTTTCACACCATGGAAGCAGACTTTAGTTCTGATCTCAACCTTGCCTTCCTGATGGAGACGGCTTTATCCCTCGGGGGTTGCAATGATAAAGAACCCAGCTGTCCCTGGCTGAATCATGGGCAAACATTGTGGACATCTTTCAGCGACTATCTGAAACAGTGAGGATGGTACTTTGTCGGTCAACTTTCAGTGGGATTAAAGCCAAGAGAGTTTGCTGACGGTGCCTGTTGGCCTGCCCTCCCCTCGTCCACATCTGGGGCTCAGCCAGTTGTGTGTGTGTGTGTGTATGTGTGTGTGTGTGTGTGTGTATGTGTGTGTGTGTGTGTGTGTGTGTGTGTTTTCTCCAAAGTCTGAACTATCTGGCATGGGTCAGGCGAAAGTTAACAGAGAAAGGGGGAGCTGGGCCACTCTCGGAGAGGTAAACACAATCGCCCTTGTTGTTAGTCTGGTAAGGGTCAAGGTGGACGTATCACAAACAGGTTAACTTTGAACCGACTTCTGCTTTTGACTTTGGCAGGATTTCAGTGGTTTAATGATGCAACAAAAACAAGTTACATTAATGAATCAACAGTTGCCATTTAACATCATTCAGATAAACATTTCTTTGTTGAATATTTAGGTTATGACATTTAATGTTCTTTTTTTTTGTCTTTTTAAGATTCTCTTGCATGAAGACATACTAATATACATTCCTGTTATTTGTGATGCAGCACAAATAAAATGTCTTTTATTAGCTATTAGGTGTAGTTACTGCTGATGGGGCTGGAATAATGCATTTGAGTTCTTTCTTCTTTATTGTCATTGATTGTGTTGATGTCTGAAGTCATGTACGGCTTTCACTTTAAGAAGAGAAGCATCCTTTATTCATCACTGCATGACAAGTTAATTCCAGACGAAACAAGGTACCTTGTCCCTTTCTGTTGTCTTTGAAAGTTTAAAACCCATTTATAAGAACATGGCCTTTTTTTAATTCAAACATTTTCCTGTATAAATTCCAGTTCTGAATAAATAAATCTCATATATATTCAACCCCATGGTTGAGCTGCCCCATTTTTTTATATCTGACCTTTCAGTGCGTTTACGCACCCACATAGAAGGAGGATACCCCTGCTTGTAATTGAATAACCATTACAAACTATTGTGGGCATATTTTGTGTTGAAATGAAAAAAAGTGAATGGAATTGTTTAATATCCTCAGGTTTTGTGGTTGCTATTGTCACAGCGTGTTCTTCCTCTTCCTCGCTTGGGGATCAACACATACACATACACGTGCGCGCGCGCTTTGGCCGCTGCCCAGTGTTTCTTACAAAGCGAACCCTGCGGTGTTATTTTCATGCTGTTTCCAGCCTAATACCTCATTGCTTCTCTTTGTGTTTTCTTCTCAGTCTGCCTCTCTGCTGTGTTTCGCTTGTCTTGTCTGGACACAATATGTAATGCCACTAGCCTGATTATTGAGAGAATGTTGCAGGCCTAATTGTGTCCGTGTTATCAGAAAATTGTAGTTGTGCAGACATGAGAGGATAAAGCAGCCTGTAGATTTTGTTTTCTGGCCACAACAGGCAGAAGATAAAGGGAAGAAAAAAATACAAAAATACAAAAAGAACATAGTCACAGTGCCAGATACAGATTTTTTTTGTGGCTGTCACCCAGCGTTCAAAACACCCCATACGGACAAAGTGAGAAGGCAGCGACAGACAGATAGGAAAAAGTATTGAAAAATGAGTAATAGACTGAATTGGAGAGAAAGAGGGTCAAATTCTTAAAAGGTTTTCCACACACCTGGAAAACCTGGAAAACAGTTTTTCGATCATGAAAACACAGAACGTTGGAAAATGAGAGAAAAAGTCAAATGTCCTGGAAAATATTGTGCTGTCCTGTAATAATATGTCAACATTCTGCTATTTCCTTTAGCTGAGAATGAGCTACGCCTACGATGCCGGCAAAGGTTTAAGATTTGTGATCCAACTCTGGCTCGGAGAAATGGTTTCAAATGTGCGCTGGGCATTGTTTAGAGAGTCGGATATGTAAAAATGAAGTGCGAGTCAAACAACGGCTAAGTACTGGCAGTGTCTCTTCAAACGCGATACTGCATTGTCAATGTAAAATGTACCATAACTTGTTATCAGATGTTTAACTCTTTGTAGCAGTAGCTTCACAATAAACTTTCTACATTTTTTCTATGATCAATTTGTCCTAATTTACATTACATTACAGTCATTTAGCAGACGCTTTTATCTAAAGTGACTTACAATTCAGATTCTATCACATTCTTACACCGTAGGCACAGCTATACGGGGGTTAAGTGACTTGCTCAAGGACACATCGACATGCGACTAGCGGAGCCGGGGTCACCCTAATTTGTTAGGATAGCCTATAAGAGATTATTTCACAGATAACTTACAGCCGTAGACTGCATGTCTTTTAAATGTTCCACAGAGAGGAACATATTACTTTACGGCTATGGCGCTATAGATTATCAGTGAAAATGTCCTGGAAAAGTCCTGGAAAATGATCTCTAGCAAAGAGAACTCTTGCTTGACCACATGGTCTGGTGGGAAATCCCCCACTGAGCTGGGAGCCCTGCGTCTTGGTGGTTGGATGAAATGTCTTATCTGCCGGCAGCAGGACTCTGTCCTTTAAGTAGGGCTCGGGAAAACTCATTGTCCAGCCGACCAGCATCTCAACTGATCCGTGTTCCCTTTGACCTTTCCCACTGCTGCCACCGACACATGCCAAACTTTAGATTGTGTTAAATGTAAGATTGCTCATTTATATCGCGTTTCTCGTGTGTGTGTGTGTGTGTGTGTTTGTGTGTGTTTGTGTTCGTTGCGTGCAAACCTTCCTCGCACAGTTGTGTTGACAGCGTTGTTCATAGGTCACGTTTGTATCATAAGGGAAAGGGTGAGGCATGGCATTTGGATCTACCTGACTGTAGACTGTCTTCTACCAATTCTTGTGGTATCTTTCCTCTCAACTAATCTACTAACCACTAATGAGCTGGAAATTAAGTCGTAACGTGGCTATCATACAGCACGATACGCTCTAATTGCTCAGATTGTATCTGTATTATTCTCTTTCACAAAGAGCGTTAGGGCTCTCTAGTAATTTTCATTAATTACACACAAAGAATGAGTAATTCGATTTTTCATTATTTCATTTTTTACTTTTTGTCTGACTTTTCTTTGAGTGTAGGTGGGCGCTTTGTGTGTGTGGGCGCTTTGTGTGTGTGTCCTAACATGTCCTAAATTCATTACCTCCCAAGAACAGTGTTCTAGATGTGCATGGATGTTCCCTCAAAATCCACTCTGCAAAGCCCTCTGTTTATGCAATACCACAATGACACCGACAGAATGTGTTCCTGCATATCACTTCCCCCCCCCCCCGACATGCAGTTATTTTTGTTTGTTCAACCTGCAGGGTGTTGTTGTAAACCGTCATCTTTGTCACCTCGAAATATCTGGAAGGGGTGAGGGAGTTTGAGCACACTCTCTCACTTGTTCTCATACTTCTGTGCAGAACTATTTTATTCAGAACAGTGAAACACGCAGTGCTTTAACATCATCGCTCTTCAGAAAGCTGTATGTAATATTCAGATAATCGAATCAGTAGTTAGTCGGAGTTGTAGGGATTTGTTTCTGTGCGCAGTTCTGCAGTCTTGGGTTTGACATTTCTGCGTCTCCTTAAAATAAGCTTTCAGAATAAGCTGATTGCAGAATCTATGCTCTTCTTTAAATAGCATTAAGTGCTGCAATGAGTCCAGTGGGGTCATGATTTTCACACTGGGGCATCTAACGGAATCATTGTAACGTGCTAATCTCACGCTGTGATGACTGACACAGACTCGAGTGCGGTACTGTTCTTTGCTTCGCTTGCTAATTGTAGCTCTTGATCAGGCGACACTGGAAGAGATAAGGGAGTTGGGAAAACATTGTTCTGAAGAATGCGTATATATATATGTCTTGAGTGAGACAGAGCGAGGCAGACAGAATGGAAGGAGCGGTAGCTGTATCAGCTATCTCCCGGCTCTGGCTTCCAGGCCAGACACATTGCAGCCGTGTGGTTTTTCCAGTAAGCTGACAAAGAAGCTGAATAATGTATCCATCAGTCTGCCTGAGTGTGCCGAGCACTGGGCACTGAGGAAGCTGCCAGCTTGTTATAGGCTCATTACAGGTGAAGATGACATGTGGAGGTGCCGCCGCCTTGGCATTGTCTCCCTGCCCTGCCCTCGATAGAAAGCACAGCACTCTGTCACTCCCCGTGGCATAGAGAAAGGGACACAGAGGTGATGCAGGGGGAGGGAGTGAGCACCAATGCTCCCCTAACCCCCCAAAATGAAATTGACAGGCTCACTGAAGTAATTGCTCCCAGCACTATTTTCTTTGGCAGGAAATACTGTTATCGGCAAATAGGGGATTCAATAAGCGTCAGGAGATGAGGCTTTAGGCCTGTGGTCAAAAGGCTGTGTCTGTCCTCTGCTGTGTAGGTTGTCTCCTGATGCTCTATCTCTCTGCCCTGCCCTTTCTCCCCCATACACATTTTATGTCTTTGTGTCTGACCCCTACTTTTTCCTCACATCTCCTTCACCCTCTGCTTCCTTCACGTTTTACGTCTTACTACTTCATCACACACCAGCCACACACACAACATCTCTCTCCCTCATCCCTGACTCCCTTCCTCTAGGGCCTCTTTTTGACCATTTTCTTCTGTTGACCATTTTTGTGGGCCTGAAGGGGGAAACTCTATTACCCAGTAGCCAGCAGGTAATGCCACCTCCCTCTAATCCTCAGATTGTTTCTCTGCTGCTGGTTTGGTGGTGTAATGTTGATATTATCCCAAAGGATTCCATTGATTTGGGCTATGAAAAAGCAGTTCGTGGTCAGAGTCTTTGGTTTCCGGAGGTCTGAGCACGCGGTGAAACCAGAGGTCTCGTTTTTCTGGACATAGTGGTATGCCTGCTGGGAACTCCGGAGAAGTAAGAAGATAAATACAAAGTGGCTGATGTGTTTTCCTCTCACTGCCCTGTGTATTATTGGAAGTAATGTTCTGAAACTGCAGCCTCTTAATCAGCCACGTCCAAAAAGGGAATCGCAATGATTTACATTTGAGGTTGCGAGTGCTTTTTCTTATACAGTGTGTTCCCTTGCTATGTTTGGGTCAACATTTGTGTTGCGTAGGCCTGATTACTTAGTCAAAACTGCATATATTTACAGTTAAAGTTTTATCCATAATGTCTAAAGTTTCAGTTCAATTTGAACCCGAGTTCTTACTCACGCTTGCAAGCTGTCCTAGACGAAGCCGCCTCGGCCAAATGGCGGGTGATTGGTCTTCAGACTTGCATGAAACCCAGCACTGTGGCTTTAATACACATCACCGGCCATTATCTTTGAAACTTTATGCAGCACGGTGGAGACATAATACCTCTCTACTGTCGACCCAACTGTGTTGTTTTAGCATTTGTTATTCATCGAAACCGATCCAATGCAGACAGCAGTGCATTTCAAAACACCAGTCTTTGCTACAGAGAAAACAGTTGGGGATTTGACTGCGATGCAAGTGTGATTGCCGTTGTTTATTTTTTTCGCCTCTACTTTTTGGAGTACAATGGACACTTACAAGTACTTCATGTTGATCCTGAATTACTTGCATGATTGGATCGGTTGTAGGAATAGTTCTGGTCCAAGGCCTCTGGTAGGTCCTTGTCCAGGGAGTATTAGCCTCATTGGATAATGAAGGCTGTAGTTTACACCTTCTTCTTAATAGGGAAGAATCCCACTCGAGGATCATAGGTCTGTTATACTAAAAGTGTTTTAAGGACTTTTGCGCAGTTCGACAGGACATCTGTAGAGCTGCCTAATGATCCAGATACAGTTCAGGCACAACCAGAGATCCCCAAAATCCTTTGCACTGCATACTGTTATATTGACAATTAACTGAAATAAAGGTTAGGCTCTTAGTATGTCATGTTTGGTGATATGAGTTTATTTCAAGGTTCAAAGATCATTTATCGTTATTGTACAACACAAGGTTGAACAGCAAATTTCAGTTGTAGGGAATTGTTCATTCATCAACAGAAAAAACATTTCATCTGTTGCACATATTAAAAAGGCTATCACATCATGACATTAATTCAGAGTGTGGTACACACCTTCTTTAGAAGTCTCCATGAGTAACGTTTGGAGGCATACCTTTGTTGCACATACCCTGTTTGAGAATCCTTTTCAAAGAAATATGTGAAGATTATTTAGCTGTGATTGAAAATGCTGTCAAGGAATAATTCTCCCACAAAATGACCATTGGTATATCAATGACTCCCCCTGTTACCTTGAATTCTTGAAGAAAATGTTCAAAAGTGAGTCAGACACGACTGACATTACTTCAAGACTTTGTTTCAAAAATGAAGCACTGCCACTCAAGGAATTCAAAGCACATTGATGTACTTAAACACGCAGAAAAGATAAGACGGTTGTGCTTACTATAAAGTTTTACATCACTGTCTATCTTTAACCTTGAACACTCAAAGTGCTGACATTTCACCCTTGGGTTTCGTTAAGCGTCTGGAATGTCTGTCTCTGCTCTGATTAATTGAGCTTTCACAAAGTGTATGTCGGGTCTCAACATTTTTTTATTATTTTCTTTGTCAATATCAAAAATGCGTGCGGCAAAAATGTGCAACAAAGAGTCCCGTGGAAGGTAATAGTTGAAAGATCTAGATCGTAACGAGAAGGATTTCTTATCTCCCTCTGGTCTAATAGCTACTTTCAGTCGGATAAAAGCTAAGCCACGCGCTCCTCCACATTCACACAACGGTGCTTGAGAAAAAGATGAATGGCGTAAGTGTTTGTATAGATGAAGATGAGAAAAGACAGAAACACAGGAATGCATTTATAGAAAAATCAAACTATAGTTTGGAACGCTGGAAAAGAAAGCACACTCGAAGGTTTTCCTTGGTTTGAGACTTTACGCTTGTTTCTGAAGTGTTCGTATCGCAATAGCAGAGCAGATGAACATGTGGGAAGCCAAGGCAGATAATAATAATAGAAAAAATACTAATGGTTCAGCCAAGCATAATAAAAGAAATGGTGAAATTAAGTGGAAGGACATTAGTAGATCCTTGTTTTCATGCCCTATTCATTGATAAACTGTACTGTGTGAGCTTACATTTAATAAAAGTAATTTTGACACTAGTTGTAGAAGAGCCACCACTGGTAATTGGTTTCAGTAGGAATCCCTCCTACAGGTGTAAGAACGTCTTTATCAAATAAACACTTCCACTTATTACTGAGCCAATCACACCGTGAGCTCAGTTTACACCTAAAGCACGGAGTTATTAGTAGCATGCTGTTGTTAGACTGCCTCTGCTTTTTGCAACAAAAAAACAAACGACAAAACAATAAATGGTTCTTTCATGTTGACTGTGCATTGCAGGAGAGCAGCAGGCCTCTCTTTTCTCCAGATAAATGAGCTAGCTTATTACTTACCAAACTGCCTATTAGCACAGCTCAGCTGTGTGGGGAGCCAGCAGTCCAGGGATGAACACAGTGTGGATGATTTGGTCTAGCAGTCCGGTTCAGGCAAATGCGATTCCTTTCCTGCGGTGCGTTTGCTCATTTTCTTTTGTAAAGTACCTTGACTCAACCCCCACCTGAAATGTAGCTCATTTTGACAACAGAACCTAAAAAAAAAACAGATTTCACACCTATTTAATCTTGGAGCTTGTTCTGGGAGGAGAGCTAATGTAGGACAATTATTCAATTTGCACGCCAAAGCTCTTTCATTTGTATCCCTCAAAATGCATGTTGGTTGATGGACTGCATGGCAACAGTGTCAGACCATACATTCACTCTCTCCGTTAGCGCGATCTAATGTACTATGTTGACGACACTGTGCGCTGGGAGAGTGAGTGTGCAGATATACGTTTCCCTGTCGGGGTGTAATTGTGTGTATTGCTGCCAATAGGTAGTCTCATTGTGTAAGCGTTGGTGTAGCAGCATCTCTCTAGAGCCGTGTGTGGAGATTAAACACAGGAATCCATTTACTTTAAGCAGGAGGCGCTGCAGATAGAATGTCGAGCCTGCGTTTGGCTCTCTGTGAGTATAGACCGTCATTCGAATATTGGCTGATTGAGAGAAAGAGAAATCGGCCAACTCATCTCTAGACGCTCACTCATCCTATTTTGAAGACACAGACGTTTTGGCCAGCTTTCCATCTTCTTGAGTATCCAAATAATAAGTAAAAACAAGTCTCAACAACGACAGCTACCGAGGAAACAAGCCACTTATGCAGCAAAGTCCTCTTTATGGTCTTTATGGTCTCATTTAATATGACAGAAAATTAAGGTTTCTTCAGATTCTATCGGTCTTCAATCGTTCAGTAACCTTTCTAAATCAAATCAAACATTGATGTCCTTCAACTGTGTTCACAACTTTCTATTGCTACCGATTACCCTTGTTAGTTTTGAAGACATTACCAAGGTGTTTTACTTCATGATGGTAATCTAATAACTGTCCTGTTGGTATTTTGTTTTCAGGGAGGACTCAGGAACAGCAAGCACGAGTGTACACTTTCATCCCAAGAATATGTCCACGAGCTGCGTTCTGGCATCACGGAGGAAAAGCTGCTCATTTGCCTGGAGTCGCTCAGAGTGTCTCTCACTAGTAACCCTGTCAGGTTAGTCACTTTCTTCACACACTGCAAACTGTGCCTTGTGCCTGGAAATGTTCCAAGTGATATCCACAAATATCACAGCTCAAAGTGCTTTTTAGAGTGTCTCTTACTACTGGCACAATGATGAGAAGGTTCGTCGAAATCAAAAGAGGACATCAACATCACTCTGTCACTGTGTTTGGTTGGTTATCCTCTGGACATTGCTGTATGAAAGTTCAAACTTCTAGCACACACACAACAGATATGGACAACTGGAAATACTGCACAATCATTTTGCCACAATAGCATTTTCCGTGCACTTATTTCTTTGCAAGAAAATTATGGAATTCAATTCAGTCTAGCAAAAGGGGGATGGGAAGGACCAGAGTGAAAGTCATCTTTCAGATAATGTGCACTAGTTTTTTGTGATTTTTTGAAGTGGAATCATGACAGATTCTACAAAATCATGTGTTTTCTCTGATAAGGTAAAGTTATAAAAATGTATTTCATGTTTGTGGCCCTGGTTGCTCTTTTATGTGACATGACCCCAAATAGAGAGTTCCTAATGAACTGAAAACCGGTTTACATGCACCTGGAATGCCTTAAAGATGAACATAATGTTCATACAGTTTACTCTATTTCTTGTCTATTTATTTGTCTATCCACCCTGATGAGCCTTGATTGGCTCTCGAGTCCTTCATTACGAGCCCTCACAGATTCTTTTTTTTTTAAGGCCTGTCTCTACTTTTTCCCCAAATTCTCCGCCTTCTCTCTTTAAACAGGATGTTCAATGTTAATTTGGTCCCACTATTGCAACGGAACCCTTAGCGACAGCAGATCCTTTAAATTATTTACCAGCCCGCTGTTGAGGAGATGTTTCTTAATGTGAATCAATGAATGGTGCATATTAAATGGTCATCGGATAAGTGGAATACTTTTTTATGTTCACCCTGGAAGGAGCTGCTAGCATGGCCCTGGAAGACCTTTCATTTAATCTGTGTGCTACCACCAGCTTAACCGCTGCATCCCTGAATTAACCAATTTTAAGAAAAAAAAACACAAAGAGCAGTGTGCTCTAACTAAAATGCGCTGCTCATTTGATACAGTGGACATTTACCTTCAAAGCTACGCTCCTCTCCCGTTGAGAAGAAGAAAGGATCAAACCAGCCGCATCCGCTTGACATGGTGGTTTGACTCAGTCAGCTTACACAGAGACATTTGTGATGCATACACTAAGGAACCATAGATAGATGTGTAATGTGCTAAGCTTATCATAGATGCACATTTAAAATGAATAATGTTCAAGTGTGTTATGGACAGCCATGCTGTTATCCCTCGAGTGATTGCAGAGCTGTGAAGTCAGTCTCCGCAGTCTCCAGCAAGCTGTGGGGAGTCAAGTCAGCCTCTCCACTCAGAAAGGCCAACTGGTGCCGAGGGGACGTAAGTGAGGCCAGGCTTGCCCTGTGGGTGTTTTCAAATGGCTGAATCTCGGACCAGCATGGAAGGCACCAGTGCTTTATGTACGAGTTGCCTCCTACGGATGGCAAGGTCCATGCAGGGAGAAAGCCACCTTTGTGGGTGTGTATGTGTGTGCGGCGAGCATGACTGTGCGAGTGTTGACTAAATCCGGCCCCTTGCTCATCTTTACGCCTCTCATTATTTCTCTCTTGGGTAAAGGGACTGATTGTTTTCTTGAAGCATGGATAAGGTTACCCCTAATGAATATGAATGTACTTAATTGTCATGGATCACGACACACAGGAAATCCACATTTGGTTTGCTGCTACTCTGACTCCACTACGTTAATGTAACCTTTGTACGCTATGTTATAATGTACCGGAAATAACCATGAAGTAGATGGCAGAGCAGTGCATTCATGGTTGTTTTAATCTACACCTTAGAATGATGATCAGCTGGCTTGCTTTTGAATATTTATATTTTGGGGACTTTCAAATCTACCTATAGAAGTTAGAAAATGCATTCCTTAATATGCATGTATGAATATAGATATACTGGTAAGGTCTTGCATTATATGCTGCCATTTGTTACGCCTCGCTGATTGTTTGAAGTTTAAAGCATTAAACAGTATTTTTTGAGATGAACTCCCATTCCAACAGAAGTGCCAGTTCATAGTCGAGGGCTGGTGAATTTCTATTTTATTTCACAGTGGAAAAGGCCAAACAAACTTTGTCTTTGCCTGTGTTCAAAGGATTTGGTAAAATACTGAGCAGAATTATAATGTTGGGGTTTTGAATTATCAACCATTTTAGAAGAATCATTCCACAATGGTCAGAGGAATGCATAGATGGTCCTAAACTGTATATGATTTAAGTAAAAAGAAAACATCATCCATTTCTCAATAGTCTCGACCAAGAGATTTGATCTGATCTCTGTCAAAATCCAATGTAGAAGTACTGTAGGACGGCTTAAGCTAAGCAGGAGAAGTTTGAATATTTTTAAGTTGTTATTTTTAAGCTTGCAGTTAATGTTTCAAACTCAATTGACCATTTTTGTGTGACCAGTTAAAGCCCTGCTTTGTCTATATCAAGAAATATTAGTGTCATTTGGATATATAACAGCAAAATATAGCCCTGAGCCGTAAGCAATTTTACATTTATTCATACTTTTTATATCAAGTAACTAATTTGGTGGTCTGTGTTTAAACACTGGAGATATTTTTGACATTTATGTGATAATGGAATCAAAACCAGCACTTTGTTTAGTGGAACATTCAACTTAATTCTGCACACAGAAATGAAAGTCTCACATCAAATGTTCTTTCCCAGTTACTGCTTAGCATTGCTTTTTGTTTTTCCTGTGATGTTTGGGCAGCCTGCTAATTTGCTCCCAGAGGCCTGTGTTTGTCTAATAGTTTAATTGGCTGGGCTGTGCACCTGTTTGGCAGCACAGGTGGCCACAGGGCCATTGTGCTCGGGGCCTTATCTCCCAGGCAGTTCCACACAGGTGTGTGGCATGCAGCCTTTTGCAGATCCACCCACAGATGGCATTGCCTGGAGCGTCCGCTGCTTACTCTGTTTCCACTCTCTTCTCCTCAGCTGCCATGTTTTCCACTTCTCTTTCTGTCAGAATTTCCCCCCCAGCCAATTATTTATCCTCTACTTTCATTCTCCCCCATTTTAATTCTGTCATTTGGATACTCTCTTCTTAATTTAAAAGTGTCAGATTGACTTGCCGCTTTTCATTAATTTCTTAATCCACTGACATGAAGTGAGATGGCAATTTACAGAAAATTACAACCCTCTTATTTTCTCATTTAGTGGGAGAGAAGTCCTGCAGTGTTTCAGTCCGGCCTTCTCTTTCACACTCATTTCCAAATTCCTACTCTCTGTTTCTCACAGGGGGAAACCGTCATACGATCCATGGAAAGATATATCACAAATTTGATGCCTCAATTGATATATTTATTCATTTTTTACAGTCACAATGAAAAGCTAATTTATTGTGTATCATGTGTGTTTGAATTTTGCCTTTACATGATTGTGCATACCTTGCTTTTACACTTTACTTGATAATTCAGTCTGAAGGGTTAAAACTCACTTCCTCTGATCTAACTCTGCTGCAGCTCCATCAATAGACTTTCCAATATAAAAATAGGAGAGTGGTTTTGAGCAGCAGAGCACACATCCATGGCCCCAGCTTTTGAGCTCCCTATGTTTAGCCCTCAGCATTACACTATGACTCTGTCAAATCCCGACAGTGACTTCCATATTAGATCTGCTAGCTCTCAGATCCCTAAGACATATTTAAGCAAAATTGAACCGGGCTCCCAACTTTTCATTATGTGAAATCTTCACAGTACAAGTCAGACATTTTCTCAGGGGCATTTTCTTGCGAGGTCTTTTTGTGGAGGCGGGAGACATTTGCTGACACCAGAGTTTCTCTCTGTGTCTGGATACTCAAGGTGTGGGTTGTTGTGATGATCTTGCTGCTCTGCCACACAGAGTGTCTCAGACTCTGAATCAGTCTCACCAGCTTTTCTCAGTTGAATGCTTGTAGCTGAGCACAGAGGGTTGCATGGAACACTAGTAATGGGCTTTTTACGAGCTTTGAAGTTACTATGCCTGCTCACATAAAGCTCCCCGTCTTGTTGACTGTCTGTCCTGATGCACAGCTTGATAAAGCATTGAACAACATACGGACAAACACTTCTGTTCAACATTCCTGCCAAGCACAGTGGTGGTGCTCCCTTTATAATGATTAAGACAGCACTCCCTCATCTTGTAATCTATGTGTATTGAAATACAGTCAAATGAACTCATATATGACCAGAAACAGTATTTCTAGACAATCAAACTACATTGTAGTCATACTTTTTGATATATGGTCT
>NW_022280057.1:1331841-1334019 GCF_004355925.1 Anarrhichthys ocellatus
TGTAAAGATATTACTGTACTTGATCGTCATTACATTTTATGTGCATGGCACTTACCGGTACAATTATAACCAAGACAATTAAAAGGTGTGACAAAAGCTCCTCCCTTGGCACAACTTTATTTTATTAGTCGCACTAACTGGTACTGTTACATCCCCGACTCCTTCTCCTTTGGTCTCCTCAGTCCACTGTGTGCACAACAGCCAATCAACACCAGCACAGAAGAGCATATCCATCTGCTATTGTGACTGCTCGGAAAAAAATATGAGCATCGAAACGTCCCGGCGGCTGTATAAAACCCCTCTCGACAGCTTAGGCCAGAAATCATGTCTGGCACAGGCACAAAGTGGGAATAGTGACTCTCGATGCAACTGCAATGAGTTAACACTGCACTGATGAATGGTACCTGTTGAGGACTTGGGTACATAGACATCAATTGGCCAGCTCTGTCTGACATTGATTCTTCCCAGAGATGAATGACTGTTTCAACTCTGTCATTTTTGATGTGGAAATCCCCCACCCCCCCATCTCAGTGAATCATCCATAATTGATCCTCTGTATTTACTTTGTTACCCTGGATAGTGCTTTTGTAAAACCCTTCAGACGCCATGTCAATGTGAATATTTTAAACATAGCATTAACAGTTCTGATGTCCTGAGTGGAGTTCAGTGGAACAGGCTACCTCAGGACACAGGACAGTCTGACGCCTTTGACATTTCTGGATCCGGCGCCATTTCTTCCCATCGCTTTGTAGTGTAATGGAAAAAATATCAATTTAATTTCCCACCGTGACGATCGAGATTTAACATCTTCCAGGAAGGGATGAGTAAGGAAGGAAGGAAGGAGAGACGCAAGATATCCCCCAAAAAACCTAACCTGTCAGGGCGATAAAATATGTTGTGACTGTTAGACACACAGCAAAGAAGTAAAGTGGCGGTGGAAGCTTTCCACTCGGGTAATTTCCTTTGCACCATGCTGTGGGACTCTACTCCCTAGACTCCCACTGCTATTACAAACCACTTTTCCTTCCAGGCCTCATACAAGTTTGCTCTGTCACTTGTCAAGGTGAAACAAGACAGGGGAAGATGACAAAATTACATAATGACTTAGCGGCGGTCTGTAGGCAAAGGTTTCTCCGGTCTTCAATGTTTTCGAAAGCAACAGAAATGATTCACTCATTAGCGAATCCACACTCATTTTGTCTTTTATGTCTGAGGGTGGTGCAATCATTCTCGTTTTATAGCATTCAAAGAGATTTATTTGACTGTTAAATTTGTCACAAATGTTATGACGCTGTTTCCAACAGACGTGACGAGCAGTCAGAAATGAGCAAGTTAACTAGTTTTTGCCCTTGCGGCTGACTTCCGAGTTGACGTTCGCCCTTCTCCCTCAGAGGCAGTGAAAACGATTTTGGAGACATAAATGTCCTCAGTGCCTGGGTATATTTCAGGAGTGATGCCTATTTCATTTTATTACACCATCTGTTAACCTCCAAGATACCCATATCTGTTACGTCCCCGACGTGATACATGTATAATTTAGAAATATTTGTTTCTAAATTTGGCGGATGTGATGCCTATGTACACACAACAATATATAATACAGTGCATTTTTTGACATGTATTTAAACAGTGCATCTTGACAAAATCTCTGGTGTACATATAAATATATATCGTCAAAAACATATATGCAAACTTGAATTATTGTCTTGCAGTTTTTTGGTCGTGGGATGTAATCATTTGAACTGAGCCCGTAACTAAACGACTTCTGAGCAGGATATCTGTCCAATCTCGTCTACATTCTCAGTTGAAATCATATTTGTTGCTACTTTCATGCAATTATCAACTTTCCTAAACTATGAAAGTCATCTAATCTGCTCCAGGATTTAGGAGTGTTGCAGCGCTTTCCTAAAGTTGTTGTAGTTCCCAGCAGATATCAAATAATAGCACAAACATAGACACACAGTCTGGGAGGTGCACGCTAACATATAAGCAATAATTTAACATTAACACTTTGCAAAGTTTCATCTACTGTATAAGGTGACAGCAAAAGACACTTAAACATAATGGCAACTTTATTGCTTTGAAAATAGTAACTGCTCTTTCAAAGAAGTGCTTTCCACTGCATTTACCCCTCTCTCTCTCTCTCTCTCTCTCTCTCTCTCTCTCTCTCTCTCTCTC
>NW_022280057.1:1334029-1343464 GCF_004355925.1 Anarrhichthys ocellatus
TCTCTCTCTCTCTCTCTCTCTCTCTCTCTCTCTCTCTCTCTCTCTCTTGAAAGATGAAACTCTGCGGAAGCCAGAGGACTGTGGAGATGCATCACATCAAACCTGATGATTCTTTCTCTGATCTTCTCACAAACACATACAGTAATTAGATGAGTTTGTCTAATCAACCTGCGATCCGCCAGTTGTACTCATGGTTTCTGTCTGCCGTCATCTCGCAGGGAGGACTGTTGTGTTGGAATCCTCGGTGTTGTTCTGGGGGGTAATTAGAAATATCAAGTGTCTTTTGGACTCCTCGGGGGTTCATTTCAAAGTGACTGGGGAGAGCATGGGCTCCTGTCAGCTGTCTGCGCTTACTCGTTGATTTAACTCGAGTAGAGACTCTCCAATCACACACACACTTCTTTTGCGCGCATACAGACACTATTGTTGCTTTCACTGAGTTTTTCTACGCACCCACACACACACACACACACACACACAAGCAGCTTCAGTTCAACCAGGAAAAGTGGAACATTTGTTCATGTCTTAAGGCTGAGCTTCACTCTTTGTTAGAACCACGTTTTGAAATCAAGCTGTGACTCAAATACCATTAGAAGTGCAAAGTGCTCCTTTGGAGTACTGCACTGCTGCTGTTCCTGTGCTTGCTTGGTTTCACCAGCAATCATATTCTTGGAGTGCTGACACCAGGAATATTTTCCTCAGACTGTGTTACTAGCTTTAGTACCAATATCAAACAGCGAAACTGCTCCTGTTGTTTCTGTGAACAGTTCCTTTTCAGTGGCTCAATGATTTTTTTTATTAATTTTGTCATGAAACATCAGTTGAAGAAAAAGACACTCTTCAAAATCGATAGAGCAAATTAGGTGTGTGAAATTACGAACACAACTGGGACCAAGTCATTGTTTTTGCAGGTCACAAGTAAGTCTTAAGTCTTTGCATTCAAGTCCCGAGTCAAGTGCCAAGTCCTCAACATTGAGTTTGGATTCCTAAAGAACTTATAATGCGCTCTTCACCAAATGCAATGCCGTTTTGCATTCTGTAATTTGTGTTTTTGTTGACCGACGCGCAGTTATTGTCATGTGACTCGAGTCCACACCTCTGGTCGTTTTTTGCGTTGTCCAGCCACAACATGTTGTCTGCTGTGGTGTTTTATATTTAAGAACTGTGCAGGGCAGCAGGAGACGTGAGATATTATCAGGACAGCTCAGTGGAGTGACAGAGCACCTGTCACATGGATGGAGAGAGTGCATGTTACCTGGAGTTCCACGTGAAGGATAGCAGCTGCTCGTTGTTCTCCGTCAAGGACAGCACAGGTCAATGATTTTGGCTCTCTGTATACTTAACCCTGGATTCTATCAATCTCTTAAATATTGAACTCACTTTTGTGTGAGGTGGAAGATTCGGAACAACAGCGGAAATAGTGTATGATAGATTTAAGGATTTTGTAAGAAAAAATATATACATAGATATTTATTTTCTTACAAAATCTAAGGTCTCCTGCTGGCCTTTGTTAGTGGATGCTTACAGGTTTCATGTAGTTTCATAGCTAGGATGTGGGATGAATTAATCAAACTAGCGAACTCAGAGTCTGAAATGTAAAGGCACCAAGATGCACAGCTCAAAGCAGCAAATTAACAGCACACAAGTGAATGATTTCATTATACTAGCTTAGTGTGATTGCACTGATAAGATGTATCCTGTGTGACCACGTATCTTATATGATTCATATAACAGTTCGGCCACAACCTTTAGTTCTGAAATTATTAGGACAAAATTAGATTTTAATCAAATAAATCGAAGCTCTAAAGGAAACATTAGAAGAAGGAAAAACAAAAGCTGCTTCCTCTTAATAGCTGTTGTGTGAAACATATTCTTTTTCGAGATGTGATAAACACAACAATATTGTAAATATTTTATATCCAATTTCTGCCATCTGATATGCCCTGTGCATTATTGTTGTTTCAGCAGGCTATTAAATTGATCAGAGTATAATGTAGCTCCATGTTTGGCATGGTAAATCACTACGCAGACACTGCTGGTGCTTGGTTTCCAGCTATACTCTTCAGAGCTCTTTGTTGCACCGAGCGTTGGCCTTCATTTGGAAAACTGCAGCACCGAATAGGTCAGTACTCACACAGAGGGACAGTTGTATGGCTTTGCCTGTAATACAATATGAAAGATATTGCGCTTGCACAGAAGCTTTCAATAAAAAAGCTCCCCATCTAGCCATGATAAAATAATAACACTGGCCCATAGACTGAAATCGATGCGCTGACAAGCCATCTAAACACGAGACCAGCCATCAGTCAAACAAAGGGTGAGAGGGTGTCGGCCTCTCGCTGTTTCTGTCGCTGTTGAGTCACTTACTGCGGCTGGCGATGCGCAGTAACATTTCGTCATGGATTAACATTGCTCTTGCCAAGTTTTTGCAGAGCTCCACACGCACTCTACACTGTTTTCCACACTTTTTGCTATGAGTCTGTCTTTTTATCAGTATACAGCGCTCTATATACACTGTAACTACATGCATTCCCTTGAGCAAGACACTGAACACAGCCTGGAGTGGCACTAGCGGTACCACGCTGTGATACCGCACAATATGATCAATATGATATTTTTTATGATTTAAGGTCTCACTGCTTAAATTGGAAATCCTGTAATATATAAACAGACATATGTACAGTGCCGTCATGCCAATATACATGCACATATTTTCTCGTGATGGGTCAGCGCTTAGCGCTGTCACCTCACAGCAAGATGGCCATCTGGAGTGTTTCCGGAGTTAACAGGTTCTGGGTTTTCGTCAATATTTCCTCCGTCTCTCCGACTGTGTGTGTGTCGCCCCGTGATAGATTGGTGACATCTCCAGGTTGTACCCGGCCTCTCGTGAAGTGCATGATGGGGTAGTCCCCTGTGACCCTGGATAGGATGCAGTATAGAGATTGAATGCATGGGTGAATATTTGCTCATGCATAACTACATATGTTATGGCAGACAGTCAGGAACGTTTTCGTCTGTTGGGGAACAAATGTCATTTGACAGGAAGACGGATGATCATTATGACTCTAAAGTTAACAGCAAGTCCACAACATAATGGACTTTCCATGGGGCTGAAATGTTCTTTAGTGTTCTTTAGCACGTCTTGCCAGTAAAAATGTGCTAAACTGTGATGTTTCCGATGCATACATTTGATAGCAGTTAGCATAACTACAACATAATTGCATCCAGCCAGTAGAAATAAAACTACATACAAAATAAGAAATTGCTCCCTTAAGACCGATCATGAATTTTTAATTTTGCCTGCGGAATATACATGATTGCAGAAAGTAACACAATTTGGTGGCACTTCACTAAAGGATTATAGCCATCAATATTGGATGAACAAGTTCTCCCCCAACTTAATGAAATCCGTGGATGTGTTCCCACATTAGCAGAAGAGACTGATGAGGAACGGATGCAACCTCTTGTTCCTTCAATGTTGAAATGATACATTGATATTTTGTTGTCCAAGAGCAACAAGTATTGTCAACGCTTTGGCCCCCCCAACAATACGAGTGTCCCTGCTCTTTATAAGCAACAAGGTTTACCTGACTAGAATACCCATTCATCATTTGTGAGCTTGTACATAATTACTACGACAAGTAAGAGGCGTAGTAGTAGTAGTAGTAGTAGTAGTAGTAGTAGTAGTAGTGGTGTTGTTTTTTTAAGTTATTACTTGAAATAGTATGTTGTCCACTGAGGCTATTTCTCAGATGAACAGAGAAATAGCATTGCATCGCCTCAGGACAAACACTGTGGAAGGACCATACCTCTTCTTTTGTGGTAACTTTGGGGACATTTAGAAGGCAAGCTGCAGAGCACCTAAGGGTGTACGTGAGGGGACAGAAAATGATAGACAGTCTGTGATGTAGGGAGGAGTCGGAGCATTTAGTGCTTTCAAAACCTTGAGGACGACCGCATTATGTTGCAAACAGCAGCAAGGCATACATTTTAAATGAGAAACTTTCTGCACAGACACTCGCAGTGCCTCCTTTCTTTTACGTCTATTCTGTTTCAGTCCAACAACAACAGCGAGAAGGTAAACATGGAGCAGACAGCAGACATTTTCCACAAACATCTGTTGCCAAATTTCCAATTAATATTCAGTTTTAATTAGTGCAACTTCTCTGTCGAAGGTAGTTATTAGTTAAGCTTTCTGACTTTTTTTTGTGAAACGGTGAAGAAACATCGTGTAGCAAAACATCAGTACAGATGTTTTGCTGCAAGACGTTTGTTTTCAAGATATTAATCTTCTTCCATGTCTTCCATTCCACTGGAATGGTTCTCAGTCACAGCAGCCAGTCAATAGATGGGTTCCCTGACTGGTCTGTGTGTGTGTGTGTGTGTGTGTGTGTGTGTGTGTGCGTGTGCGTGTGCGCGTGTGCGCGCGCGCGCGCGCGAAAGCTCATTTCCAAACCTACCAGATGTCCACTTTCTCAAATTTTCCTCCAGAGTCTCCCTCCTGCTCTGTTCTGGTCATCATGAAAATCACCATGAAGATTCCTATTGCTTCATTTTTTTTAAATTCTGAAGTAAAGTTTTATGGAGATAATAATCAACTCTTTAAAACACGATCATTTTTAAAATGAATTTAAGAGAGTCAATTATTAGTGTTTTACACCAAAAACAGAGAATAAAGAATGAAAAACGAATCTTTATTTTTAAAGGTATTTTAAGTGTATGGAATAGGAACCCTACAATCTAAATATAACTGAATATTCAGCCAGCTGTTGCATTACTAGATAGCACACAGTGAGGACAGAATCCTCTCAACAAAGACATTCTCCTACATTTAAGTGAGAATTTAGTCATATTTACAAAATGAATAGATAAGATATCTGTTAAAAAGGATCGACATGGTTAGAAATAGAATTAAATTAAACATACACACTCTTTTGAAGGTATAGAGAAACATACCATATATTATACACCGTTGCTGTGATAACCATGAAGCACAGCATGGCACGGTAATAATGTAGAACCTCTACTTGTCCTTGCTTCAGAGGACAAATTATTTCTTTCCAGTGCTGTTCTTGTGTGGAGGTGACACCGCATTCCCCGGAATCTTATAATGCAGTTACACCGTGTAATAAACCAAGATTGTCTTCACATTTATCGCTTCCATTTCTTGTTCTCTGAAGACTGACATTACCATCAGGAGCATGAACAGAGGCTGTGGATCTACTGATTTGTGCTCCCTCAGCTGTGTTGTGTTCTTTCCGTCTTTGTTGTCCTGATGTCTCATTTACTCCTACCACCTCCGTACCACAGATATATATATATATATATATATATATATATATATATATATATATATAACTATGATTATTCTGCTGTAAACAGTGCCAGTTTGTCTTTTCTTCTTTTATGCCTTATATGCTCAAAGCATTCCAGTATGGAAGGAAACATTCAAACTGGAAGGTTCATTATAAACAGACATTCATAAATTTCCAACATTACGATGTTTTGTTTTTATTAAGAAAACCGATCATCATTATACACTACACTAAATATCAATAATTTATAAACTGCTTCAGCTTATCTGTTAATACAATTTGAGTAATTGTAGGTTGGGGGGTTGCAGCGTGTGCTAACTTAGTCACAGATCAAAGAACCTCACCCCAACTTTGCCAGTTGCCTCAGGCTAATGCATCTCACTCCAATTGAGGGTTTTTTTTCCGACTCACTGAGTCAATACAAATGCCTTTAATACTCAAACCACTCAGACATTATTATTTGAAATCATTGTCAAAAAGGCGGGTTAAATCCTTGACGTATGCCCCATTAATGTCAGAAAATTGTTTCATGCATTTTGCGTTATTGACAGTTGGGAGCCTGAAAACGAGTAATGCTAATGACATAATCTGGCTGCGACCACACTGTCCTGCCAACCCTCCTCCTGCCGCGCTCTGCTCCTGGCTTAGACAAACGGGCTCATCTGTACTGGATCATTTGCCGTCTCTTGATACGCTGTGGTTTATAGCCAATTATCTCTTGCAATCCATTATCGATTACAGTGTTATCTTTCCTGCATTGCTTAATCTTTTGGCACAGGAACACAGCAGCTCACAGGGGGGCCTGGATACAAACTGCTTAGCGGTGGGAACGCTAGTTAAGATGGATGTATGTTAATTTGCTTGTAGATGGGTACAATTTAAATTCAAATTTATTTGCAGCTCCCCCTGTTAGGAATTTAAAACTGCAACAGTCAATGTATCCAAGTGACTGTTAAACCTTTGATATCATTATGAATTACTTATTTCTTTTGAGGTTAGTGGAATATTTGTGTTCGCTTCCTTCTGTGAATCAACATAGTTTGCAATGAACCAGCAGGGCAATAATGATTTTTACTGGATATTACAATATAATACATAACTGTTTTTCTTTGTGTGTCTGTGTCTCCCTTCTAGTTGGGTTAATAACTTCGGTCATGATGGTCTCGGGCTTCTTCTGGATGCTCTGGAGAAGCTGCTGGACAAGAAACAGTAAGTGATCCCCTGTGACATCCCCTCTCTGTGTAATTGTGATAGTACCGGGTTGTGTTCATATAATCACAATTCCCTTTTCATTGTTTTTTTTTGTTTGTTTTTTCTCAGGCAAGAGAATATTGATAAACGGAACCAGCACAAACTTATCCAGTGCTTGAAGGCTTTCATGAACAATAAGGTTTGTATGGGTCAACAAAGAAATCCACACAATTTATTCCTCACATGATTAATTCTACTTCAATATACCTGCATGATGAAATGATATTGCTTGATGCAGTCCTAAATGACTTTGAAATTGACTAGTAGGAGCGTAAAGGTAAGGTCTCTGTAAGTACTGAATCTAAGTACAGAAGGCTAGACTTGTGGACTAATATTAAACGTCTAACAAATGTCTAATCGAAGCTCGGGTGGCCAGGACTCAAATCCTGATTTGAATCTGGACTATGACGAGCCTGGAATAGAGGCACGGCAAAGTGGAGCTAATTTTTCCGTTTCCAGGCAACAGTCTCAGATCTTTGAATTATCATTTTTGGGAAGGTGTTGCTCATTATCAAAAGTGGCACACATTTCAAGGACAGACAGACTCTTGATGTTGCTTCTGTAAGAGTGAATCCCCACACGTGGTCATCTCTGCCCATTCCTTCAGTTGTGTGGGGGACTAAAAGGTACGGGAGACTATAACTATTTGTCCCTATAGTCCTGTCCTGAATTGAATTAATTCATCATCCTCTCCATTTCCTCCCATGGCCTCGTTGTCCCTCCTTAAAAGAAAATTAAGGCTAACTATAAATTACGTATATTAGCTTCTTTTTATAATTATTTTCTCACTTGAAGGGAAAGTTCTCCATACATGCAAATGCTCTCATTAATTTATCCTCAATGGACCTTTTCTGTATCCTACCTCCTCCCTTCCGTATCTCACAGTATGGACTGCAAAGGATCTTGGGAGATGAGCGGAGCCTGTTGCTGTTGGCACGAGCGATTGACCCCAAACAGACCAGCATGATGACCGAGATTGTCAAAATTCTCTCTGCTTTCTGTATTATTGGAGAGGAAAATATGTAAGTCAAATTACCTGATCATTTGTCACATTTGCTGTCACACATCTTGCTTTTGCACACTTCCTCATGTCTTGCATACAATTCAAGAGACATCTCTAGAAAGCCTATCGTATGCCCACCTACTCGACATTGAAATCATGTCCCAGGAATGTTAAGGGAATTAAAGATTGTGTCACATTTCAGATTACGTAATTGAGAGGTTCAGCTGTTGCAAAGGTTTCAAAATATTTGCCATTGAGACTTACTGCTGCCCCGAGAAAATGGATGTGAATAGAAATCCACTAGTGACGTCCAGAGAGTGAAGAAATGACAAATATCAAGCAGAAACAAAAACAAACCCCCGATTTCTCAGGATAATTTGATAAACTGGCTGTGGACATTAAGGAGACATAGTCCAGAGCTTTCAGTGACATCAAAACATTTGCAAATGAAACTGTAACTTTCCCACTTACTCAAGGATGTTTCGTTTTGTAATTTGGATGAACTGACCCTTTAAGGGCCTTTTTACTAACACTTTAAAGGGACTCTTCACCCCAAAATAAAAAGTCTTACTTGTCGTGCTTTTTATCAATCTACATTGTTTTGGTGTGAGTTGCCTGGTTTTCCAGATATCGGCCACAGAGAAGTCTGCCTTCTCTCAAATATAATAGGACTGCATGGCACTCAGCTTATGGTGCTAAAAAACCTCAAAAACTCAAGAAAATTCACAGACCCTGTTATGAGCAGTTTCATGCAGGAAACCTTGCATGCTTTCATACCAAGCTGGGTGTCATATAGTCCCAGTATATACTGTATGAGAGAAGGCAGAAGAAGATTGGTAAATAGCACTACGGCTATACGAGGGAACATATGTATTTTAGATTTTGAGGTGTACTGTCCCTTTAAATACTTTTGCCTAACCACCTCCATTCAAAGTCGCAAGCAAGTTTTCAGTATTCAAAATTGATTGAGGGACATGTTTCCCTATCTTTCTCAGTAAATCACAGCTGATATGAAAACAGCACAACGCCAATTCAAAATCCTGACTGATGACAGAAAAAAAGAAAATATGACAATGAAAGAGATATAATCCATCACTGCTGTGGGTACACGCTCTATGATGTTTAGCAAGAGGGGAAGGAGATGGCTGTTTCTTGTAAACACTAGACAATCACTATTGCTTCAATCTTCTCCCGCTGGGTGGCATACGCTCAGACACAGATTGCATTGCATGCGTACATGGTTACTCGCTGTGAGCATATACTACATTTACAGATGACCGAAGACAGTATAGACGTTTGTTAGGTCACATGGTCAGACGATGCAGTTTAGTCCGTTTAATGTGTTGAACTACTCAGTGCAGTTTGCCATGGACACACTGATAAGCTTACAGCTTATAAATTGGATTTAGGGGAGTGTTTTTTATTGTTTCCCACAGGGCCAGACTAGAATAACAATGGCACTTCAAAGTCAGTCTGTATGCAGGGTTGGAAATAAAGAAACCCACAAATTGTGTTTGAGTTCAGCTGTGCGTCTCACTCCTCTGACCATCCTGATCGGCCTCTCTGCATGTAGCACCGTGACCCTGCACGGTTTACGAAATGTTTTTTTTAAAGTTACAGAATATCGAGTGTGAATCTTGAACTTAACATTGATTTGATTCAATTAATATAAAATTTCAGATGATTTTTTAAAAAATTACAATTATACTCATATACACATTAAACACAGATGTTAGTACACAATAAGTATGTTTCTATGAAAAATATTTTCAATTATTAAATATTTGATTTAATATTGTTTATTACAGTCCCCGCTATAACACACACACACACACACACACACACACACACACACACACACACACA
>NW_022280057.1:1343474-1350241 GCF_004355925.1 Anarrhichthys ocellatus
ACACACACACACACACACACACACACACACACACACACACACACACACACACATATATTTAAGTAGATACGTGGTGCATAGATAGTACAAGTACCTCTCACCCTGTCCCTCTCCCACCGTTCTCAAAGTATTCAAGAATAGTTTGAAGTAAACATCCAAATGGTTGCCATGATCACAGCCCTGCATTAAAATGTACCCATCCTGTAGAAATGACAGCCAAAGGAGCTGAGGCGTCACTTTCTCGCTCAGAAACTTCTCTGCCAACCAATGTTGTGACGCTGGCTCATGTTCAACACCCTCTTCAGCTGACAGCATCAAAAGGGAACGAGACAAGTTAAGCAGATCTATCTCGCCTGTTTTGAAGCGTCGTCTGAACTGGCTTTAACGCTACTCGGTATGCAGCTCCCCATGCTTGTCTGTGACTTTGTAACCTCTATCACAGAGCATGGCCGTTCCATTCATCTCTTTGTCAAGCCAACTCCACACATACAGTCCTCTCGTATTTTGTCATCCTGATAGTGTTATTTTTTTTGTGGGGTTGATACAAGGTAATACAAATGGCAACGGCGAGCCTCGGTGGCTTGTGTGAGCACACTTTTGCGCGTGCATACATTGGTTCATCCCAACAGCTGACAGCTAGAGCGACCGTTTATTTCTTTCTTAATTCATTTATTGGATCAACGAACTTCTACATCAGCATAAGAGCTCTTTTCGTACCAACGGGAGTAAGAAGGGTGATGGCAGCGGATTAAGCTCTTCATTTTTGCAATTGATGAAGGCGAAACAGCAAATGTGGCCTTGCAGTGACAGAGAGAGTAGCCAATTATTATGTCAGCATATTGTAAATCAGTGTTTACACAAGTGCTCATACGACATCAATTTACTGAAATTGCGGCCTGTGTGTGTGTGTTTGTACATGCAGCACAGAATTTCTCTTTCATTCACATTTAGAGGCTGAAATGGTCCAACGTGCTATTTAGATGAGCTGCCTTGAGCCCTTGCAAGTGCTCAATTTGCTTACCTTCTCAATAGCTGTATTTGCACATTAGTCTGGTCCCTGCTATAATTTGCACCCCTTTTCACCCAGCTAAGCACACTCTACCGCAATTGCTTTGAAGACTGAACATTTGCAGTAAAACCCCGTCTTTGTCCAGCATCACCTTAGCAACAAGCATGATGAGGTCAAAATTGGATACTGCGGCAATAATAGACTGGGTTGCAATCAAAGAGAAGGAAAGCGGTAGCATTTGTCAGGGTGACCAAAGACTGGCCGAGCAAATGTCCATACCAACACACAAGGGAAGATAAGACACCTGGCGTTTGAGATGAAAATTGTGAGTAAATGTTCTGTCAGTGAGGTGATAAAGTGTTTGTTGACTTTTGTGTCGTGCCTTCTCCCTGTTCCCTTTTTTCTTCCAGCCTGGATAAGATTCTAGCCGCCATGACAATAGCTGCGGAGAGGAACAATAAAGAGAGATTTGCTCCAATTGTGGAAGGACTGGAGAACCACGAAGCCCAGCAGCTCCAGGTTAGGAAAAAGAAGTGAACACAACTATTCATCATGCATTCATAGCTGCTTTTTTACTACGTTATTTCTTTTAAAGGATAAAAGTAACCCTTGTAGTTCAGTAGCCATTACAGTTACCACTGTTTCTCTATAGCACTTTAAATACTGTGTTCTGTACTACAGTATCCATTTCAGGATGCCTCTAATAGTCATACACACTGATTCATACTACCCGAACCTAAAGAGAAGCAAGCAACGTATTAGCAAGAGCAGGAGCTGTGAACAGTGGACAGTCGGCTCAGTCCATTTTCATCGACACAAATTCTGTTTTGTCCTGAATAAGACGCCGTTTGATGCTGGGCGGGACTGCAAGTGACAGTTTTGCCTCAGCCGTCCTCATACATGCGTTTTTCTTTCTCTGCTTCTCTTACTGTCTTTGGGTGCACTTGTCAACCCCTCTACACCTCTTGCACATGATGGGATGTGATCATTGGGCTATTGAAATGCACCAGGAGCCCCATCCCCACTGCTTTAATCAAAAACACCTGCTTCTTTGTGAACCTCTACTGAATTTTAAGAAAAAATATATTAAAAAAGCAGATATGTTGAATTCCTCTCAGCTTTTTGTCTTCCTTGTCTCTGTCCCACATTTTCTCCTCCTCTCACTATCTTGCTCATGTTTTCTCACATCTTACAAATACTCCCTTGCTTTTTTTCCCATGCTGCTGTCAGGTTGGGTCTCAGAGGACTCGATGTGAAAGGGCAACTAAAGCACCATACCGCTCTTTGTCTTCACTAGTTTTCTGCAGCAGCAGGAAAGACTATACAACAGCGATTTAAAAAAAAAAAAACGCCGCTTAAAACATGCTTTTGTGAAACCAAAAGCAGGGAATTACTTCAGAAATTACTTTTTTAACGGCAGGGATTGTGAAGTCATGAAGGAAAAGTCATGAAGGAAACTGATGAGGCGGGTGGTGGAAGTGAAAGTAGATATTCTTTTATTAGGAGGTTGTTGTCTTTCCTTTAAATTTTGCGGTTAATGACATGAAGCTCTGCTAATTGTGAAGTAAATTAAAATGCTTTGCTGATGCAGGGGGTTCAAGGAAATTAATAGACTTTTTATCCAAAACCTGTGATGGGCTGTATAAGTAGACTTAGCTAATGTGATTAAAATGTGTTTTCCCATAGTTCCGGTTATACTTGTCGCTGAGCACGAGAGAAACTCAGCATTTCAACTTAAAAACCGTCCCAGCAGTGCCACTTTTAATGACGATGTTTGGAGCCCCCCCCCTATGGCACCACTGCAGCTCTCTAAACCTAACGCAGATAATGCCCCCACCCACAACACAACCGCTTCCCAGTCCATGACTGAGGCATGTTTGATGTGAGCATCAACCTCTGAAGAGAAAGAATTTTTCATGAGCTCCATGGCTTTCTTCACTTGCATGGATTCTGTGAAGATTTGGTGGAGTTTCTTGGATCTGGCCTCTGGTGGATACGGTAAAATGTCGGGTTCTTGCAGAGAGGCTCTCACGCTTTCGTGGAACATGCAGAAGTGCTCTGCTGCCAGGCACTGGTGCAGCATAGTCAGTGGTGGTGGTGCATCCTTTACTGCCACAAGTATGTGCTTTCCCAAAGGAATATGCAGTATCATACCGTAAATCATTATTGCATAACAACAAGCATTTCAGGTAGCTTTTGTTCTGCCTTTCAGCAAACAAAAACTCAAATAACTGATACATATGATTGATGCGCTAATGATATATTACAGTAAAAATAATAACTGTTTTAAAGTGTTTAAGGGGCAAAGCAAGACAATGAGTGAAAAGCAAGTATTTAATAGCTTATATGCAGATGACATGACATAAGAGGATCTGCATTTGTAGGTTGAGAGGTTTAAAAAATGTTGACCCAGAAAACTATCAAACTGATCCAGGAAACCACACAGAACCAGCATTGTTATGGATCTTATTAATAACAGATACGAGCCAACAGTACAGGGTCAAGGTTTCAGGAGAGGATTTTTCACATGGCGTCCATGGGAATCCTTCAGCCTGCTATCGATTGTCTGTCCATGGAAAACTGTCTTATCCATGGCTAGCTCCCCTGAAACACCTTACTGCTCATTATAATTCACCAGTGATTTCCTCTTAACTCCCTCCTCCATCCAATGCACGCGCGCACACACACACACACACACACACACACACACACACACACACACACACCGAGGCTTTTTCCTTACCAATAAATCCATTAATAATGCACATGGAGACACACCCGGCGTGTGCTTTCGCTCTCTCTCCTTTTCTCCCCTCTTCGGTGCAATCCCCTTTCTTTAGTTTTCAAAAGAGATCTTATATTGATATGTTTTGCAAGAAAAATCTCTTTTTGAGTCTCATTTCTCATTTGTTATTTCTTTCTTTTCTTTCTGTGTCTGTGTACTCCACAGGTTGCTTGCATGCAGCTGATCAATGCCCTGGTCACCTCCCCCGATGACCTGGACTTCCGGATCCATCTACGCAATGAGTTTTTAAGATGCGGCCTCAAGAAGATCCTTCCTGTGAGTTATCAAGCTATCTCACAGCACGTTTGGTTCGATTATTCACTCGCCTGAAAAATCAAGTTCTGGTCCCGACTTCGTGAAAGAGATTGTGGCCCAAATATAACTTTTTTTCCCCCAGTGTCAATCAGTGAATTCAACCAGTGAATTCAGCCAGTTCTGTCAAAATCCTGGTCATTAGCACAACACAGTATTGCTGTGGTTATTCTGTTAGAACCATGCACCTTGTCTTACCTCTGGCTCTTTGAATACATTCTGAGTCCACCAAGCAGAATCAAAGCCTTACAGCATAACACATTACAGCTTGCATGTATGCTGCTTAAGTGCCCAACCTTGGAAGTAACACAATTTCTTCGACCGTAATTAACAGATGGCTCATGCAAGGACTTTAATATGCATGTGATATTTATGTATTGTGTTTCAAAAAACAATCAGGCTTCAAACTAAATAATCCAGGTGTGACATGACACAAGTGACATATATAAGAATAGCCTTAATTATTATTAATGCATTTGGTAGTAGTAGTGGTATAATTAGTAGTAGAGGCTTCTGTCAAGTGTGACGCAGTGCCAGCACCTCATCACACAGGTCGTCCTGGCATCATTATCAGCAGGCCTACACATCTTCACATGAGGCGAAGGCAAACGAGCTCCAACTCATCACTCAAGCTCTCATTTGTAGCGAGCGGGGTGAACGTTTCACCGAGCCAGTTGTTAATAAGTCATCCCAGCTGCTCCCGTTGATTATTACTCTCATTACTTTAATTATCTTTCAGTCCTGCCCCACGATATGAAAGAGTCTCAGTGTACAGTCATTTATGAATGCCACGTTCACCGCTTTTAATGCCCACATTCAAGCTGACGCTCGTCCATGTAATTATGAGTTATGCTCAGGAGTCGGTGTAGCTGTTGGCAAAGAGAAAGTGAACTGCGATGAAAAAAAGGGCACAATTTGTTTTGTTCTTATAGTCCTTGACACGTGTATTTGGCCCTCCCCTTCTCCTTCCCCCCTATTTCGTGGCATTGTGCACCTCCCTCTGATCCTCTGTTGCACAAGACAGATGGTGCACCCGGAAAAAAAACAAAAAAACAGTGCAGGTTGATTGATACCTGCAGAAATTGGGTTACATTTGGCCCTGTCTCCGTCTGTAAACTCCACTGCCGGTGATTCATAGAGAGGTGGTAAAGAGCACGGCCGTAGCCCCTCGTGGCTGGAACAGGTGTGCAGCAATGGGTACTGTGTGGAATACCTAGTGAGAGGGTTCAGGGTGTCTCGGTTCACAGGCCTACAGCTGGAACCGGAAAACTGATATTCTAGTATTCCAGTTCTTTTACAAGAGGCCTGTTTAACAGTTACACATGCGAGTTTCAACAGCGTTCCACAACACCAACACGAGAGTGATACATTCTTAAAAGCTGTGTCTAAGTTATTCCTTGCAGGTGCTACTGCTGCTTATCATAATCTGCATTGCAAGATGACCTTTTGTGTAACTTCATATTTTCAGCTCTGTACTGTATGTCTTAACTCATTCTAGGAGCTAAAAGAGACGGAGGAGCTAGACATCCAGCTGAAGGTGTTCAATGAGAATAAGGAGGAGGACTCTATCGAACTCTCCCATCGCCTGGATGACATCCGAGCGGAGATGGAATATCCTTTCTTCCTCCGTCTGTGTGACTATAAGGATAAAGAGGCCTATAGAAGGAGAACAAGATTTGAGTGTATATTGTGGGTTTGGTCAAGCCTTACAGGCCAAAAGCTCTGGTGGGTTGGTTCATTCCAGAAGGATTTGAGGAGCCAGAGCACGATATCCATCTCTGTCCAGTTATTCTCGGTAAATAATCCTGTCATCTGAACCTTCCGCCTCTTTACTCTTCTTTTTATTTGCACTTCTCTACCCCCTCCTCTTCACTTTTTGTCCTTTTGTTTGTTAGCGCTGGGTTAAGTAGTACTGCTGTAAGACTCAAGAGGATGATATCAGACACATTCCACTTCTTAGGATTTATTATTCACAACAGACAATTAAACAGTTCATGTGGAGTCAGATTATATTATATGAACAAGGCTTCTCATGTAAAGGCATCATCACGCCTTGTTCTTCCTGTTCCATTTTAGGAATGTGGATTTTCTCCCCCAGCTCTCTACCAATGTCTATATCAACTCCAGCACATGTAGAGTCAAGTTAATAACAAGGTGAGCAGTAATTTAGTCCACAGTTGGAAACTTCCTCAAGCATTCAAGAGAAGACCCCTTTAATAATTCACAAATCTCCTCTCAGGCTATGTATGGAATGGCTGACATTGTGAGCAGACGAACCAGACGCTGACATTGTTATGCAGATGTTCATTCCCACAACCTTTCTTCTACCAAATCCCAGAGTTCTAGAACTGGCACAGAGTGCTGCCACGAGTGACAGTTTCTGTTGACACATGTAGGTGAGGGGCAGGGTGGGGGGGGGGTCATGTATTTGTGTATGTGGAGAGAGGATGAAGAGGTGGAAAAAAACAAAGTGCACCTGGATTAATGATGTGCTTGAGCAAGTTCACAAATGAGCAGGCCCAATGTTTGCCTCCAAGGACAATGTGGTATTGATCTGCCGGCTCTGAGCATGATTCGAATGCCTCAGCTACCCTTTGTCACTTTTCCTGCATAGCACACACACACACACACACACACACACACACACACACACACACACAC
>NW_022280057.1:1350251-1379599 GCF_004355925.1 Anarrhichthys ocellatus
CACACACACACACACACACACACACACACACACACACACACACACACACACGCTATCACGCAGGTAGTACATCTACTGCCTGAGCATTGCATATGTGTCTTGTTTCTCGCAGCAGTTTCATGAATATTAACCTGGAGGGGCTTGTCTCCTCTGTGTCCGGCCGAGGTCCAGGTGCCGAGGAGGTGACTCCAGGCCGCTAATGAATATTAATGAGCTGTGAAATGGTGATTGATTGACCCCACCGCCGACTGGCCTACGTCAGACTTGACTGCCACTCATGTTTATTCATTATTTGGAGAGGGAGTGTAAAGAGGGGGACAGAGAGCAGGAAAGAGAGCGTGGAGGGGTTGTCATTGAATGGATTGGCATTCTACATTAGGTTTATGTCTGCAGCTTAGTGATAGATGAAGCTAGTTGGACACTTTCCCAGTCTGAGCTCCTTCTCATGTCCTCTCAAATGCTGCTGTGGTGAGGCTATAATTGAATCTCACAGGATTCAGCTAATACAAGGAAGGGCAATGATACTGCAGAGGAGCCTGTATTCCCATCCCTCCCTCTCTAAAAAAAAAAAAAAGATATGGAGCAGGAGTTTAATTACAGACATTGTTGAAATTAATAGGAAAAGTGTCAAACAGTGTTTAAAAGAATTGATCCTCTCCAATCGCAGCGGCTGCAGATTGTTTTGTGTGGATGATAGAATTAGGAATGGAGAATGTGCTGAGGAAATAAATAATCAGAATTATTGATGCTCTCTAACTGAGTCATCCCTCATTAGCTGTTGATGAAACCTGACAAATACTATTTGGAAACAAATCAGGAATCGACAAAATCTTGAGATTGACCTTTGAGAACATATTAGGTAGTGACGTCCTCTCTCATCTGTCATGTGTGTTTGATCCATGACATAGTATATCCAATAACTATTATAACATGTTGCTCTGCTGGTCTGCTCAGTCTGAATCCTCAAGGTGAAACTGCATGTGCATTTTACTGACATTTTTCTGTTCCCAAAGCAGACGGGAGGAGAATCACAACATATGCCATCACCATGCTGAAAGTCACTTTATTGCTTTGCAGTCGGTATGTTGCACTATATGCAAATACTATGTAAATATTTTAGCACACATTGTCAAGAACCGCACTTCATGTTATGATGACAATCAGGTTTTCATCAGTGTGAGCTTAACATGGTTACTGTCTCTTTAGTCTGCATGTGTGCACATATCTGAGAGGCTTATTCCACTTTTTCAAACAAGATGAGTCTCCGTGGGGAAATCCTCCTTTCTCAAGCACACAAATTAAAAAGGCTCCGAATCATTCATTTTCCTGGGTTCTTTGCTTCTCGGAGATACACTTTCACAACACTAATAGAAGGTTTATTATTTCTAAATTAACCTCGTACTAGAAATCCACCATTAGCATATAGATTGCATGTTGTTCAATGCCGGTGTTTATTCTCTGTACTCTGTCATATTGTCCTTTCATTGTTTTTGATTCAATAATTTCAATATCAGATGTTTTTTTATGTCTGTGAATAAGAGGAATTACAAATACTCAGCAAATAATCGATACATATAATGTATTATGTGGTATTGGAACAAGGACGAACAGAAAAGATGGTCTTGTCCTATTGAACATGTGTTTTAGATGTCAAAGACATCACTGCTTCCTCCTGGGGAAAGCAAACACAAGACACATAATCAATACCTTTTGCAAATTTAATAACAGGAATTTCTCCTCCTGAGTACATGTCAGTTTCAATCTGGCAGCTGAACTACATCCCAATCATTCTTGCCTTAAACATTTGAACCAGCGAGTTTCTCATGTAATTAATTCCCCCTGTTCTGAGAGGTTTAGAGTGACGGGTAAACCAGAGGGAGCATTCTTTTTCACCAGTCCCCCTCCTCAAGTTACCTCTTTACACTGCTTTGGCTCCCCAGAGAGAGAGCGGATGAGAGGAATCACGTTTGTTTGCTTTTGAACAGTGATGCCTGTCAGAAAACAAGAGGCGAGGAGAAATAAGTAGTTATAAACAACACAAGAACTAATACAAATGCAAATGTTTACAAGGAGTGGAGTGCACCTCTATAATGAACTCAAAATGGGTGTTTTCTCGGGAAGTTGATCTTAAGAGTGACTGAATGAACACTGTCATGAAGTTGTTTTCCTTAACCTTGCTCCTGCACTGATATGAATGAAGTGTACCATCTCCTGTCCAACATGGTGAAGGATACTGGCTCAGAGGCCTACTTCCTGTCACTCCTTCAACACCTTCTGCTCATCAGGAACGACTATTACATCAGGTCAGTTCTGTTTGATCACTGGCCTTTGTTCACCGATCACCATGTGATGCTTTCTTTGTTTGTTTTTAACAGTAGATGTGAAACACCTCCTGCAGCACTCTGAACATGTTTTACTTACAGGAAGTAGTAATTGCCTCTGTGGGTCTGTTTGTTTGACTTTGACAACATAAAAGTAAAAGGCTGGTAGACATTTGTTGTGTACATTTATCCTCCCAAAAGTAAGAGATGTTTGGAAGCCAAACTTGACCAACTTTTATACTACCGTTACCTTCTGTCATTTACCCAGAGCTGCTGCCTGCGAAAGCAACATTTATTAGCTCGGCCCTCTTATTCAATAATTCAATTAAACAGTCTGACTGATGAGTAGTAAACATAAAATACATTGTACAAAATACATACAATATGGTAAACAAATGTATATATAAATATATATATATATATGCGCTAACACCCGAAGCAAAGCAATGTGGATCAGCTGGCAAATGATAGAGTCGGGATGATATTCTGTATTTTGGAATTATTAGGTCATTTTAAACTGGTCTACTTTTCCTTTGAAGAGTAAATGTGTCATTCACTGGGCAGTAGCGCCACCATTCCTCCAAATGGAGTGACACTGATGAATTCCCAGCTGTGTCGGACCTTTTTGTAGAAAAAATAAATAAAATTAAATAAAAAAAAATGTTGGAAGGGGGAGGCAGGATGCAAGGAAGAAGATGAATTTACCATAGACAAGTTGCTGCTCCCTTGGAGTTATGAATAATGTATTCCACATCTATTCGTAGGAAGTGAGAAATAGAATTCGCATTAACCAGCTAGTACAGCCACGTCCACCTCGGCTCCAGTGTCCATGTACCCCTCTGTGAGACAGCAATAACAAGGGATCACATACCAGCGCTCATACAAAAAATGATGGTCTTTTTAAAGATGTGTTTTTGAAATATTTTTTTCCCACCTCCATCACAAATGCAAGGACAAACCCACACATCTGCACACACATGCATTAACACCAGGCATTATTTCTGACTGAGGTATTTTTCCCCCATACATCAATGATGTGTGACGATGGATGATGCAGTACTACAGTACATGCAGCTATTTCCAATACATACTATCTATCTTTTTCAGTCTTTGCCTTCAAAGTTACCATCTCTTCATGCAGTGGTCAAAACCGTGTGCATGTGAAATAGTACTAATACATCACAGTAGTAGTGTCGTATATCTATAATGTTTTGTCAACCATAGCAATGCACGGCTGTAGTTTAAATTGTTTAATCGTAGGTTAGAAATGTTATGTTTTGTGTTACAGACTTTGGCTTTGTGATCCAAGGATATCCTGTATTCATTAAACGATTATGTTGTTTTGATCATAGTCTTTATTGGAATTGATAGCACACTTGGTTCCTGTGTCAAATGATAATCCACATCAAATGATAATTAATTGAATAATATAATACGTATTCTAATAATAAGAAGGTCTGCAGTGGGCAAACGGTTTAAGTGCTCTGTCTCCTGTCATTCCTCGTAACACAACATTAGTTGTTGCGCTCCCCTCCGGGGCTTGGTTTATTTTTGATAATTAATCTCTCACTGCAAGCGTAATGAATGGGAGCACATCAAACCCACCCAGTAAATGTAGAGCAGATCTGCTCTTTTTGGAGTCTAGTGATATGGGGATTACACTGGTTATGTGGAGCAGAGCTGGATCAAGTGGCTGGGGCTGGGCTGAACTGCAAGCTATCATTGGAAGGAACGAAGGTGCCAGAGTAAAAGACGAGGTGGGATATGATGCAGGGGACATACGCTTGCTTCTGGAGCCCGGCCCTGCCCACTGTGGAGGGGCCTGACAGTTCTGGGTCACTCTCTCCGTCTCTAGTTATCTCCACCCAGTCACTATCTGCTCGGTGGTGTCGGAGGATGGAGGACGAAGGGAAAATAGGGCGGCTTATTGAGATAATAATATGGTGTACATCGGTTGACAGTTGTAAGCCGAGTGCCACAGTGCTTAAGCCATGCAGGGCGATGTGTGAGCTTTCTCCAGCTTGTTCCAATCACGAGTGGGCGAATCCGCCAGCTCAAGCTTAATGTATGGCATTTCATGCTTTCAAAACAGTGCACCTAAATGCTGATTTATTCCTATTTGCTTTGGCTCCGAATTTTGTGTTCTTTCGTATTTTGGTTGGTAACGTGATGCGGCCTGTCCACCCACAAGGTAGCAACGGAACATAGCCTTTGAATTTATGGGCAACAGATAGTCACAGCCTTGGAAACAACTATTCCATGTAATCGTTATAATAAGTTTCTGTTTATCACTTTCCTCTTCCTTTCGACACATTATTTAATATATGTGCAATATTTTGGTATCGCACAGAATTAACCCACCTGGGAACAGACACTTTGCTCACAGTTATGACATTTAAGTTACGTCAGTGCATCCTTCCCATAAAGCCTTCATGCAGAGCCATCAGACGGGCAGAGCTTATACTATCTGTAAATTAAAACTACATCAGCTGCCACTGGAAGGATATTTTGAATGTCGTACTGGATATTTGTGCTTTGGGACTCAAAGGTAAACATCGCCTCTCCTCTGTGCCCACTAGAAACCTGCAATTTTAAATTCAGATGAAAGGAGTTGATGTGATTATTGAATCAGAAGCGTGTCCCTTCTCCAGCTGTTGGTACTGTATTATTCCTACTAGTAATTACTTCATCCCACTCCACCCCTACTCCAGATTTCATAGTGCTGTACCAGATTTGCGATTGCCCAGCCTTTCACACGCAAACTGCAACAATTAGTTGGTCGCGGCAACGTGCACCTGTGATTGTTGTTGTTTCTGGTTCAGGGAGTAGTTCTTTTATCATTTTATGAGGGCATTTTTTGTGAGCATCCTAAAAGGGTCAATTATCTACATCTACCTCAGTCCAAACCTCAGCTTCCAATTTACAGTCTTTAGAGGAATACAAAATAAAAAAAGGTGTCTTTTGCGAATTCAACCATCAATTTCTGGTCAATGTCATGCTTATAAAATACTTATTTCTCAGTTTGGAGTTCGGCTTAAGTTGCCATTGTATTTGCTAAATGTCACTTCCAATTAAAGTTGATAATGTTACCGAGAAAAGGTCACATACCAACCTGTGTGGCGGGAAAAGGACTCTCGGGCCGATTCAGACACCCTGCTCGACAACACCGAGCACTCAGTCACACTCCTAACTGGCTGACATGTTTTGCTGGTCATTGTGCTTTCAATTACACACATTACACTGATTAGATTTACATTTCACTTTTTATGGTTGCACTAATTGGCAAAGATGATTGCAAATTAGGCAAGAGGGCAAGCGTAGCCTCGGCTACCGTCTGTCACCTTGAAATGGACAGACTAATACAGACCTGGGCTCTGTGTGCCCATTAATCTGCTAATTTCATGATTGTGCTGAAGCAAGTGATCAAATTTAATAGGGTGCCTATTTTCTCCAGCAGCTCTGTTTTTTGACATGGCATTTTGTGACCTCTAGCTTGTATAAGGGAATCATTTGTGGTTAATTAGCCTTGTAGAGTTTATGTCACTTATATTTGTCCTGTGGCTTGTCTAATTGCTCTGCTTCATGTGTTCTGACCCCTCAGGCCTCAGTATTACAAGGTGATAGAAGAATGCGTGTCTCAGGTGGTCCTGCATCGCAGTGGCATGGACCCCGACTTTGGCTACAGTAAAAGATTGGACGTGGACTTCACCCATCTCATTGGTACGTGAATGAAATGAAACAATTGCTGCATAACTCCTCACTCATTGATTTAACACGTGTTGGCAAAAGTCTAATATGTGAAATAAAAGTCTGCAAGACTTGTAGTTAAGATTCTTATACTCTGAAATCATTCTCAAGATCAGTTGTGCTGTGTGCTGCAGGAGGCATATCACTGATGTAGCTAAAAATGTTTTGGTGCCTGGCAGTCATTCTCATTATACTCCCCGATCCCCCTGAGATTCTCCTGACAAACACCTGCAGTGGCTTGACATATACGATGGGGTCATCTCATTATTGATGAATAATACATGATATTTGGTCAAATGAATTCAGCTCGTTTAGAATCATTTTAAATGTAATTTACCTCAGTTACTCAGTCGTCAGCAGTGTTCATGGAATCATAGAGAAAACATCCATTTACACTGCATTGCTAATGGAGACTTTTTTTTTCTAACAGAGAAAATAAATACCACCATTTGTCTCTCTGTGGTGTCCCCAACAGTTCTGTGACTTGCCAACAAAGGGTCATTAAAAGTTCCTTACCGTATCCACAGTGGACTGATGCAGCAGTGAATAAGTTGTTAAATCTCACTTTTACTGAGATTTAATCAGGTAGTGAGAAACTTTCACGGATGTGTTTTGTTAGATTCAGACCCACGACATAGATGCCACATCCACACAGCTATCTGAATAATGCCTTGCCACTCTTTTTTTGTCTTTTCTGTTTTTAGCTTCTTTTTTTTCACATTCACATGAAGGTGATGTTTTTTGATTTGATTATTCTCTAGTGGGAAAATGTGCCTGGTGATCTAACAATAATTTACACTTACAGCTTTCACATTCACTACCCCTCAGATGATTCATTGACAGGGTGATTGTGTAATATGGGATTTGAAAACAAACTCGAATAAAACTGAAAAACTGAAATGCGCAAAACATTTGAAAAAATGTAAAGAACATATTGTAAAATTCGCAAAAACGCTGATGTAGTTCCGTATTTAATGCTCTGACTGATTTTAATCTTGTCCAAGATGCACACCCTTAAGCAACAGATAACAGCTCACAATGTTTAGGTGATGATTCCTACTATTTGGAGACTCTCTGTCAGTGAGAGTAAAGTGCAGAGGAGCGGAAATATTAGCACATCTGCATGAGCCAAGAGTTGCTCAGCATGATTGATTTCGCTGTATGTGAGGCGGTTATTGAACATATCGTGAAAATACTTTTTCAGAAGAAACACAGCAGTTGCATCAGTCGCCAAAGCTTCACATTTATACTTCTTTCCCAGAGTAGACTTTTTTTGTTTGTTTATTTTATTAATCAATGACTTTGATTAATCCTCCTTTGAAGGAGACTTATACGTATGTCCACTAACGAATTAAATCTCATCTGAAAATATACAGATAGGTACTTTAAATAGTATGTAATAATCGACTGATAAACCTTGAAGTGCCAAGATAAATGACTCACTTGAGGGCTGGTTTTCCTTCTCAAAACACACATGGCATTTTCAGGTATGGTGAAATTCACCCATGATCTATAACAATTTTTAAGAGCATCTTAAGTTGTAAACATCTTACAGATCTAAGAGGGAAACATTTCCAATCCTATACGCTCTAATGCACTTCGAGAAACAAGTCCTAGGTCTAATTGAAAATCCCACATGAGGAGCTAATGATGCACATCGCGCCTTTGAAGTGCCTTGTGACTGTGGCTTTCTTGTCTTGCAGATCAGTGTGTGGATAAAGCCAAAGTTGAAGAGAGTGAGGAGAAGGCTGCCGAGTACTCCAAAAAGGTGAGACATTAATCACCCCAACAGCCCCCCTCGGTTGGCCGGCTCCCATCAGCAAAGTTTTTTCCTTCCTCAGAGCTCCCAGACAAGCTATTGATTTTCCATGCCCTGATCAATACCTGGGTGTGACGCTACATGATCCGTATCAGCATTACAGGAATCAATGCCGATGCTCTGATGTATACTTATTTGTGCACACTGCTGGGACAGAGTTAAGTTATGTGCCGGCTCTTTCTCTCTTTATCTCACATTTCCTTTTAATATCATTAAATGTATTCATTATTTGCTTGATTGTTTGATTCTATTTTTTTCTTTATTTGAGAGAAATAACAGAATGTATTCTTATTTAAAACTTTACCTCCTGCATTATTTTGTACAATATTTAAATGTATCTTAAGGAGCCTCGCTGCTACACCAAGGGGGTCCTGGATGTTTTATTCTTAAGAGTCCTGTCCCATCATCCCACCGCACACCCTGCTGGGCCTCTGAAGTCATCGTAGCGACATGGCTTGGTTTCTGCAAAGGTTAGATCCATCAACATACATGAAAGCCAGGCCTGAAACAAAGACGCAGGACAACAGGTCTCTAGGGCCATGAGAGCTATGAATAGAAATTGGCCAGAGAGTGTAAGACGCTGTGTTTTGGTGTCTGCTGATGTGCCCTGTGGCTATTCTCTGGAGACAATGTGCCGCTCACCAAGCTGTGTGTTTTAACGTCTATCTTGATTTGTGCACGTGGAAATACTTGTGTCTCTTTATCTTGCAGTTTGATGAGGAGTTCAGTGCGCGGCAGGAGGCCCAGGCCGAGTCTCAAAAGAAGGAAGAGAGAATCAAAGAGCTGGAGGGGAAGATCCAGGCTCTGGAGTCCCAGGTAAATCCATAAAGAGAAACCTCACTGCTCTGCAAAACAGTGTTACATTCCCTCAGGGATCCTTCATCTTGTATGTTTTCCAAAAAAAAGCATGAAAAAGAAGATAGTGAAAATTTGTATGTCCAGAAGCTCTCTTAATCGTTTCCTTTTTCCATTAGAAAAAACATCTCATACAGAATGGAAATGTTTCTCTTGAGATCATAGCAATGAAAAGTAATGGCTCCACTTGAAAAAGGGGTGATTTGTTCGGAAGGAAAGCTTTCCACCTCACTTACAGATGTGCTGCTGCTGTAAGTGGGAGCTATCATCCATGCAAGAACATTTGATTCAATAAAGGGTCAATCTCCTTCTTAAGTTGTAGCTCTTTATATGAGCGAATTGCTCGATTGAAGCTTTCCCTATGTAATTCTATCATCACAGAGATGGATTGCATTTCTTTTCCCTCTCTACATCATTTCTTTCCAGTCAAAACCCTCCATTTTGAGCACAGAGAATGACTGCTATTTCCCCCTTAACCCAATTCCAAATACTTTAGCACTGCCTTGGGACAAAAAGGGCAGTTTGCTTCCCTGCTAAGGGAATTTAATACAAACCGGCATTGAAAGATGGTATGGCTACATTTATATCAGAGATTGCTTTTTCTTTCAAACATTCATCTCTGGTTGCTTAGGTTGGCACTCGCCATCAGATAAACTGCACCTGCATAGGTGGTCCGAGCATCACTCTTACTTCAGTCTTCTAGCAATCGTTCTCTGGTCCAAAACAAATGTTATGTAGTACAAGCTTTAGCTGTTGTCCTTGCCAAAGTCGCACGGCGTTTTTCTTCTTAGAACCAGGGCTGCACAATTAATCAAATATCAATCGAACAAGATTTTGCCTTCCTGCAATTTAATGAACGCGATCAACTGCGATGTTGACGTTTAAAATAGAAAACTTTGCTGCAGGGGGGCGATCGATCTGTTTTGGCTTTACTTTTAGGGAGTTGTCCTGCCTGCGCATACCCTGCAGCGACAAACTGTGAAAAACTTTCCTGAATGTTGTGGCTGCAATCCCGAGTAGATGAATAATATACAACAAAGAGCAGACGGGCAAAATGAAAATGCACAACATTTAGGTAAACAAGAACCGTTAAGTCTTATTTTAGTGCAAATAATTATTAATTAGAAGGAATGTAGGACAATGTGAAAGTGAAAGCAGTGCTCTATTTAAGTTTTGGGTAAAGGCTTTTGGTAAAATGTTCTTTACATTTTACTTCGAGGAGATGTACTGTGAATAAGGACCAGTCTTATGTTGAGGAATGATTTGCGCGTCAGCAGGAATTTAGAAACCTGAGCTGCCAGATGGTTTGTTACACAGATTTTCTCGGGATCTCGTGAAATTGCGAGAATCCAGCTGCCGTGCAGTGTTGCTGTTTTTTTTATATGAAAGCGCCACAAAAATATTCTCTCCCTAAAATCAATGAGTACAAATATTTCTAGATGAATAATTGTTTTCTCTATATTGATCAAAAAATAATCGTGATTCTCATTTTGACCATAATCGTGCAGCCCTACTTAGAACTCAACCTGTGCGTAGCTTTCGCGCTTGCGCCTCATATGCTCGTTACCTGCATTTGTCCCCAAACCGGTTCATCACTCACCGTGTTCCTGATTAATGCCCGCCTATTTTAACGAGACCATCAGAATCTAAAGCTCCTCTCCGCCTGCTCGCCCTTTTTTTTCCTCCCTTGCTCTCTCCTTCTTCCACCTTCTGTCAGAAGCGAATGCATCAGGCTGTGTTACCTTTGCTTGCCCTCTTTCCCCTGTTGGGGCTTTTTATGTTGTTTCCAAGTGTTTTCTTCCCCATAACATGCCTTCCCCCTCACCCTCCCCTGACAGGCCTCTGTCTTTTGAAGACTGACTGACTGTGGTGCATTAACAGGTAGTGTAGAGCAGGGGAGCCCTGGAGAGTCGAGCCCTCTCTTCCTCTGTTTTTCTCAATGCTCCTTCAAAGAGCCGTTACTGCTGGAGAGCCACACATCAGCAGGCATTAACCTCAGCAGGAAGATACGTCATTCGTTTGGCACAAACCTCCACGAATGTGGCCATTAGGACATAAGAATATCCCCTCTGCATCTTAACAGGACATAAATAAAGTGTATGCACAAAAGGGAGACACTATTGAGCATACATTAACTTTGGTTTGAATGTGAATCCATTTAATTGTTCAGGTTTATGGAAAGTGCAGTTAATTTTCACAGGCTTCACATGTTAATTTATTCTTAATCAGAGTCGAATTTTGGGCTGTAAGGGCTTAATGAGAAAAAAAAAAAAAGAAATCTTCTAATGTATGCAAGTTCTTTAATAACACTTCAGTTATCGCCTCTTTTTTATGTTAGGCAGGTGTTCACATAGACCATTAGATTGCTACCTCAAGCAATGAACAAAACAACAGTCATCCTCTCAGACGGTTGTGTTTGTGCTACTTCAGGACGACTATAGGCTGAAAGGATGTGTTTTGCAACCTAATTCAGGCTTGACGCAGTGTTGTAGAAGACCATTAGCCGTGAGAGCACAGGACCTTTTAAATCGCCGCGAGGACTCGCTTTCAGTTTGTCCATCAAAGCTGCTGTGCTATCGCGGCATTTTGCTGAATATAAATGAAGTGAGAGCTAACCCTTACCTTTCATCTCCCAGACAGAATTCCTGTCAGACATTAAAACACACGCACGCCTGAGTCGCTTCTCTTCACCTTGTTTATGAACCAACACTTTTAATGAGAGTCTTTGTCTGGGAACTTTGGCATTGTAACAAGAAGCCTGTTTGATGTGTCTGTTTGATTAGCCCACGATTGAGTTGAGTGGAGGTTCTGCCTGTAAACATCAACAAAGGACAGAGGAATCGCAACAAGTGGAAATCATCCACCCTTTCCCCAAACCTTTGCTTGCAGCCGTTCAAGCGAAAGGGAAGGAAGGTATTCAATGAATCGGCTCTGGATGTGATGAATAATGTAGCACTGCAGTGGTACATTGGAGCGCTCTGCGCCATCCCATTAATAGGTTTTAACAACCTGGCGGTCTTGTAGCTGACCCAGCTTGGCCCCAAGAGGAGCTGGAGGTGTAGTGGACCACTTTCTCTCTCTTTCCTTCCGGCCTGGCTGATTACAGAATTTGTCTCGACGGAGAACGACAGCGAAACTCACAATGTAGTCACTATTATAATGTGTGCTTTGCCGTTATGAGATAGAGCCAGTTCAGTTGTTCGGCAAAACAAATTCACTCATTGAAATGTGTTGGACATAAACGGTGGTCAAAAGAGCAAGACGTACTGTACTAGACCTGCTGAAAATCCCTCAGACTCGTTCTTTAAAGCTGAAACATCTCAAAGCCTCTAACTTTTAATCCCCGGGGATGAAAATCAAACAGAACTTTTCTTTGCTTTAAATATTGCTCTGTACGACCATTTTCTGAAATTCCTTCAAAATTAGGATTCTTTTTAAGTCACCCTGCTAAAGGTTTCCATCTCCTTTTCCAGTACAGACATTAAATATTTAGTTCTCTACAGTTCATGGTCGGAGGTGTTCTCCAGGAATGACTTCATAGAAATGTTGCATTTCATCTGCTGTGCAATACCTTTCCATCCTGTTTCTTTTGGCAAAGTCGCGCAGAGAAATATCAAAGCAAATGGGGAACATTTCTAAAGTGAAGACTGCAGTGAGAAATCAGTGGCCATCACACATCTAAGAGTGTTAACTTGAAATGTATTTTACAATGCCAGAAAAGGGAAATGTAAGAAGGATTTTGAAGGTTCACCAACTGTCAGTGATGCTGTGCCTTGTTCCTTTCATGTTGCAGTCAGTGCACTACACCGATGTTCTTTTGAAGGTAGATTACATCTTGTTTTAGGTGTAAAAGTACAGTACACTCTGCCTTCTGCACATCAAATAGCTAATTCAGACAAAATGGGAATATTACACTGTATTTGTCACTAACTGTTTAAAGGACCTCCTCTTTCCCCTGCTTGCCTCGTTTTTCGAACTTTGTTGCGTTTGAGTACTGTACCTGTTCCATTGTACTAGTGTTCTTCTTCTTCTCTGTCTATCTAACCCCCCCCCCCCCATTTGTGCCCCTCTGTTGCCCTCTGTGGCTGTTGTGACTTGTGTGTTCCCATGGTGTGTGTCTTTTTGTGTGTGTGCGTTACACAGTTAACTATTGAAAAAGACAAGCTCAAAGAGGCTCAGAGACTCATCAGTGAATCTGAAGCCAAGGTGGGTGTCCTCCTTGCATGCTCGGACTTTGACAAAATCACACATTCAATCACCTGCTAATCCCGGTTATATATTGAGTGAATTGGCTTGTGGTGCTTCAAATCGTTTGTTAGAGAGAACACTCAAAGTGATTATTGAACTGATCTTTTGTCCGATCTTTCCTTCTCTCCGCATTCGAGTCGCACTCCATATTATGCATCACATCGCCTGTAACTCGTCATATTTGGATATATGTGAACTGACTTGCGAGGGGAAGCACATTTCAAACTGAAATACGCTTTAACATACGATTGTTTTTTATTCCATTATGATCACCATTGTTGAACTCTATAGTTGTGTTTAACTACACACGTATCCTGCCTGTTTAATGCAATTTTCACAAGTATACACGTCGTGATTGATTTCCTCTATCAGAGATGAGGTCGGGGCAAAGATTTAATCACAGAGCATTCAGAGTTGATTACCTGCCACGCTGACCTCCCAATTGAGTCTGGAAGACTATGAATCAAAATTGGATGGGTTATTTCATATTAGTCCGGTTTTCTACTACACACAGAGCTCCAGATGGGCTCTAAAGTAACATCAGCCGAATAGCATCAAGGAGCTGGCGAGAAACAAAATAGACATATTTCTATGAGTCTCTGTAGATAGACATGTTTGTGTAGTTTGTCTCACATGTTGCATTCATGTATTAGTCTATCTACATTACTTGTAATTGCTAGTTCAGACACAGACATGACATGGACATATACCGTACATACATGAGCTACTTACACTAGTTACAACGCAAAAACTTAGTCTGATATTGTCCCATAAGAATTCAGTATAAAACTGCGGTTATCATTCAAAATACACAATTATTATACACTTTACAACATATGGATCTCTTTTTTTTTTTTTATTAGATGTTTGGTTTGCTATCCGAGGACGAAGAAGCCAATTGCGATGGTGTTGGATTCCAAGGGTTCAGTGAAACACTGGGCTCTCTCACTGGGTAGATGAGAGAGAGAGAGAGAGAGACTCGGAGGGCCCCTCAGTATGGAAACAACTGCGATCTAATTTAGCAGCTAATTTGCTTCCATTCTCTCATATTAATCTTAAAAGAGGAAGCGGGGCACAGGGGGCTTGAGATTGACAGACATGTAATCATTGGATGTGGATTTTCACTAAAGGGCTCTGGGTGTTGTGAAAAAGAAGCTCCTTGCAGACCACCTTCTTAATTTTGGCCCTAATAAACAATCCACCAATGCCATTATGTAATGAAACACAACGTAATGTCTTTAAATATGAAGCCAATTACATTTTACGCACACAATCAAGTGACTGAGGCAAAAGCACATTGTGGGGAATTGGGTTTGGAAATGAGAAGTGAAAGTGGAAATGCTTTTTGGTAAGAGCCGGCGTCTAATCACCTTCAAAGATCAAACCCTGTTTTAATGCGGGTGTCTGTAATTGGTGTATTTGCATAACTTTTTTCCTCTAAAACACTTTCTCTATTGGCCATTATCCCTGACTACCTGTGTGCGTTGTTTGTGTGATAGTGCAGACGTGTCAAAGGACTGAAAGACTTTGTCTTATCAGTCTGGGGTCCAATTACATCCCTGTCTGCTGTTTAATAACCTGCCATTGTGAGGACTCATGATGAACACTTGATGGGAAAGCAACATTCTTATCTATTGTAAATTAAAACAGTATTTGGTCACAGGTGTTTCTCCAACAGCTTTAGATTTACATACATAGAGAGATTAATGTACACAGCCAATTCACAACTCTCCATATAAAGCGGCATTTTGTTACAATATAATTCCAGTAGTGCTGTCATAGACCCAGATAAACTGGTTGTGTTTATATGTGTAAATATGAATTGTGGCTCTAATAAGCAACTATAATCAAGCTGCAGCACTTCTGCATTTTTGTGGCTATATGATTAATAATCACGTCTGCTGACATTGACGACAAAATTGCGCATTTTGTGACACAAACTAGGAGATATAGCAACTTACTCAAAAAAAATATGAAACAGTTACTCTGTCATAAGCTGCACAGGCCCGGATCTCATACTGTATATACTATACACAACCATTATGTCAAGACCCATGACTCATATGTATATATATATAAGTTAACTTGGCAACATACAGAAACATGGTTGGTAAACTTGTGATCATGATCTCTTTGGTTGGTAAAGACATGAAAACAGGACACGGCCTCCTCATGTGGTTTGAAGCAAAACTCCCACAGAACCTAGTAATCCTTGTTATTGACTCATACTCACAGTCAAAGCCCGTGGCCAGTTACTAAGATACCGAAATGCAAGCAGTAAAACTTTTTTCACACCACAGAAATGCTTCCTCACTGGCACAAAACAAAACAAAATATGGCTATTGGTGACATCATATCAATGTTGAGATTACACCAAAGGGAGCATCACTTGATTTGTAGGCCATCATTAACATTTCTACTCTCTATTTACAGATAGCTGCGGGCCCAACTGCACCTGGAGCACCGCCCTTACCGGGGGGTGCAGCAGGTCCTCCTCCACCACCTCCTCCCCCACCTCTACCCGGTGGCTGTCCTCCCCCTCCTCTCCCTGGTCACGCTGGCATTCCACCACCACCTCCACCACCTCCTCCTCCTGGTGGAGGACCTCCACCTCCCCCACCACCCCCTGGGTGCGGGCCCCCACCTCCTCCGCCTTTCTTTGGGGGCCCGGGTGGTCCTCCACCACCTCCACCGGTCATCAAACTGCCTTATGGACTGGAGCCCAAGAAGATCTACAAGCCTGACACCGTGATGAAGAGGGTGAACTGGATCAAGGTATGGTAACCTGAGCAAATATTCTCATGCGCACCGATAATATTGGTGATTTCCCATGCAAACATTTAGCACTGGCTTTACAGGATTCTTCAAGTAAACCTACATGATAAGTAGATGTGATGTTGAGGATTGGAACCAAAAGGAGCTCAATTCAAATGCACTCTAGCAATGCAATCTAGTCAAGCAACCGTTCAGCCAAAGGCTAAACCTGTTTCACATTCAGCACCCATTTCAAAAGATTCTACAGTAAATAATTTTCATGACTCAAATATCCTTCGATTTGCACAATTACTATAATTGAATGAAGACTGGGCTGTGTAAGGTTCCATCACATTTGAATACAGTTTCAATAGGACACTATCTTGTGTGGGGGCTCTATTTTACCGTAGATAATGTATCCGTTGCCTTGAGAGTTCTTCGCACTAATTTGATGGTTATTTGCCGACGCTTGTGTGACCTTGCGTCTTTGTCTTCAATTACTGACAGTAACCAAAACATCAGACTAGTTCTTCTGACATCATGATGGTACTGCACATTATGTTTTATGGTTTTAGTGGAATCAGGCTTTACACTGGAAAGACATTTTAAAAGTGACTTTTCAATGTGTTGAAGGCCATTGCGCAGTAGTTATCTCATCATGATTTTCAATATTTTTTCTAAAGAACAAGTTAACAAATGGGGAATATTTTGGTTTTATTATTTATTCAACAAGAAGCCACCAAATGACATATAAATGAGAGAAATAAATGTGGAAATACAAGTCGACGTTCACCATTGCATTGCAGGCAGCATGTTACAGGTGGCATTTCTGTCACCTCAAGGACTCTTTGAAATGCCATGTATGCAAATGCTTCTCTGTGTGTGGGCGTTTGTGTTACGAGAGGTAAAATTATGAATGGCATCATACAGCAGTATGAAATATCAACCAGAAAAAACAGTCAATATCAGTAAGAAAAACAACAATTTCGTTTTTTTCGTACCAGGTGGGGCTGATGTTTTTTTGTGATATTTTAAACATTATTAGTACTTTTTTGTGCATTATCTTCTTGGTTTTGCACATATGGTTAGTGTGCATGAGGTGACGTGCAAATGCCCATTGTCTGGGAAGTGTATGGAGGTTAATATGCAGGTGCATTGACCTTGCCTCCGCAGGAATTGTAGTTTGGTGATGCAAATTAAATTCATAACCACCTGAGGAAAAACAATCTGTGTCTCTTGTGTCGATTAAGTGGGACAAGAGTCGTCTGTCTTCTCTGTGTGCAGCAGATGGAAGTATGGGAGTGCCAGGAGCAACTATGATTTGGTTGTATAAAGAAGGAAGGGGGATGAAAAGATACTTGTTATTTTTCGCACCTACATACCCTATTTTATCTCTACCCCGTACATGTTGGACCAGAGTATGAATCACAGAGATTTGATAAAAAGAGGACCAAAAGTTTTGTGGTTACAAATTGATTTGGGGGTAGGCCTAATAAAAAAAACATCTGTGACTAATCCTTTATATTGTAGCTTCTACTGAAAGTGACGTACGTGCTTTATTTACCTTGGATTCAGGGCTTTTCTCGATGGAGCTGAAATGTGTCCAGAAAGTCTTTTGGTTCTCAGTGGTGAAGCAATATAGACGCTTTCCAGCACTATGTAAAGGCAGCAACAAGGTCTCCACCGTTTGTGTGGTCTCAGTAACATGCTGAATCAAGTCAAAAGACGATGAGGCATTGGATCCCACAGGATGGTCAAAATGGACAAGCTTATGGATGACATTTTTTTTTTTTTGCCTTTGCAGCTGCCCTGTTGATAAAACTTATCGCCAAAGAGTCTTTCTTCTGCAGTTCAGAGTCTGCAGATATCTTCTTTCAAGCCGGTGATGTCTCTTTCTTGCCGTCTGTAGCAACAGGCAATCCTTGCACGCCATGGCTTTGTCAGCTTGTGCAATGATCCTGTTCCCTTGTTAGAAAGGTGACACTCACGTTGAAGACCACAACTGATATGAGCGTGATGGTATCAGGATTTAGCAGGATGAAGCTAATGGCATTTCTTGGTTTCTTGTCTGGCAGTTGTTGTTTTTCCAGTAAGGCAAATACAGGCGGAAAATACAGCAGGCAAAACATATTTCTTGCTCTGATAATTAAATAAATCTGTAACCGTGCTTAACGGCATGATAATAAACTTATTATTAGACTTATTCTGTTGAATCTCTGAGTAATTAGCTGGCCCTTGAACGAGTTGAGTAAGGTCAAATGTAGAGGTGAATATATATTTATTTAGTGCTTCTTTTTATGTTATTTTACCTTATTCACAGTTCATACTAAAATCACTAATTAATCACCCATTTAGCAGCATGTTTTAATTCCGTTCTTGTTTTCCCACCTACACTGTTCCCTGTATTGCTCGTCACCAGCATTTCATGTTGGATGTGGAAATCACCTCGCTGGATTTTGTTTTCCACTCGTTGTAGTTGAGAGACAGCTTATACATAGAAGGATGTAGATTATAGCGACACACAACTGTAAATAAAGTAGATTGAGAACAGCTTTATATTACATATTTTGTAGCAAGTCTGTAATTCAGTATTTACTTGACTGAAGGATGCGCACATGATTTCCAATGCCCTTGTACCTGAGTGAATGGCAAATACAAGTCTTCAATAACTGAATACAAATATACCTTTTACGTATTTTGAATTTAATAATTTTGTGTCCGGCCTTTTACAGTTTTGTAGACCAGAAACATATTATAATGTATTTTAAATATATAAGGGAATTACTGCTGACTTTAACGATTGGGACTAGCTGTGGCTAGATATGCTGCATTAATAATAATCATTATTGTTATTATATATATATTATATAATCATATATAGTAGTAGTAGTCGTAGGATTAATGGTGGTGGTAATGTTTGAATGTAAAATCTGAAACATCACATTATTGAATGTTTTGCTACATCACACTATAGTGTTTCACCACTTCATCTGAATTAGGCTCTTACAGCCTAATTGAAAGATCGACTAATTTACACATGCCCTTTATGACTTGAGTGGGTGGTATGAGAGAACATATGTGGACGGAGGTCATCTACACTCAACACCAACACCAGCTCATGTTGAAAGTTGCATAAGCCTCCCATTAGCGCACCTATTATAGCACTGTAGGATTCTGCATCATTGCTCGACAACATTTTCACATGGACTTGGGAATGATTGCCCAGCTTCAGCGGGAACTCTTCCCGTCTGTAATTACTGTGGTTTTATGGAGGTTAACGGCAACAGTGCAGCAGGCCAACAGCTAGTCAAGGCCCTTGTTAAGAGCTCTCACCGTAGCACTAAACACGATGTACAGCAGATTGTAGTGTCACACACATTATTAGCTCCAGTAGTAATAACTGCAGCATGTCAGATGGGTTTGTTTACGTCTGAATATTTCTGTGCGCTCCTACTCTCGTCCGGTGTGGAGGGAATGAAAGATCGGGGGTGTGAAGGGATCCCTGTGGCCTGCTACCACCTCGCTGTGTGTGTGTGTGTGTGTGTGTGTAGGTGCTCTGCTTAGAGGCTTTGCTGTCTAGGTAGGAGGAGTGTATAAACAGATTTGCTGATGTTTTGTGCTGCAAACTGAAATTCACATACTTCATTCATTTCAGGGAGGTCATCAAGTGCTTTGATGTGAATAAATCAGTCAGGGTCTATCCACACGTTATCATTTTGACGCGGTCATACCCCTGCGATTTGTCCTCCCACGTAAGAGTGTCTTTAACCCTGCAGGCTCCTCTTTTGGTCCTTTTTGTTTGTTGTGCTTGCTACGGATGCACACGAAAGGACATGTGTGCGTCCACACAGAAAAAGAAAAAAAAAAAAAACGCACACAAACCCCATCTCAAGTGAGAAGAACTTTTTGAGTGGCAGGTTGGTGGAATGGCGGTCTCTGATTGTGGTGATAATGGAATCCTTGTGTCATTGCAGATAGTGCCTCAGGAAATGGCAGAGAATTGCTTCTGGATCAAAGTCAAAGAAGAGAAGTTTGAGAATCCTGACCTATTTGCTCAGCTCTCCCTCTGCTTCTCCTCGCAGAGCAAAGGTAAGGAGGCGTCATCTCTCTTCACTCTTTCCTTAATTAATCTACACACATGCTTCATTTAGCCTCTCGGGCAAGAGATGCCAAGCCACTTTCATCTTCTGACACTTTAGGAAGCCATTTTTTCTCTCTGAAATGGTAATTATCTTTAAACCAAGCACTTTTCCCACTGCATTTAAAACCATCTATTCATGCTCTCAAGTCAAACATCTGAGCCAATTACCCATCCTGATGCTTTTGCTGCAGTGTTTTTTTATGTTTTTGTGTCTTTGAGAAAGATAGAATGCGATGTCGCTGCACATTGAATGTGTTCTTTGTTGGAGTAGATTCAGATCAGTGTTCTTGTGTGTGCACGTGGACATGCACAAACTTGAACTGGTACTCATATGTGTGAACCGAGGGAAGTTATGCTTGGTTTGCTTCTTGCCTTTTCCAGTCCAGTAGGCCAATCTACCATCGGGGAAGATGGGAGGCTTTTTGTGAAGGAAGCTCTGGGAGTTTTCTTGTCCCGGCCAGTTTGTTTCTCAGATACACAACCAGGCTACCTAACTTGCTGATGAACAACAAAGGCAGTACAGAGCAAGTTTGTTTTTGCATGGAAAAGACGGTGTGTGTGAAGGCACTTGATGTATTCCTCCCATGGCAATTTGAGTGTTTTCCACTTCTTTGACAGTGTGTGTACATGTGTATAGCACACCCCTCTAATTCTGGCAGCAGTAGGAGGGGAGAAGTCAGAGCCCTGTCAAGCGCAGAACAGTCAAATCTGAGCTCTGTCAGGGTGTGTGGACATAACTATACAGAATCCACCAACTTTTCCCATATCCCCGCCGTCTGTTTGGACACCAGTCAAGCCCGCCAGCAGCTTCTTTCTCCGTCTTTCTCACAGCCTCCAGGTCTACAAACTAGACTTGACTCTTTTTTGTTCTGTGAAATAAATAGCATTTCTGCCTCAGCTGCCGCAAAGTGATTTTCCGGAATAATACAGATGGAAGTAGACTTTGGGTTGTTGCGAGGCTTAATGAAGTTGCAGGGATGAGCCTCTCTTCTCTCCCCGGAGGATATCTGCGAGACATTTTATATTTCAACATGTGTCGTTTCTGAAGTGACTGAGTCAGACCTTCATGAAACCTTTGCAATACCTAATTAATTGTTTTACTTTTTGCTCTTCTATTCGATTTTGTTATTGAGGGGAAATGCATTTAATATTCATAGTTGGTTAAGCAGCAAAGCAGCATGTTTGCAGAGCACACCTGCTATAAAAATACATTTTGAAATAGATTCTTAAGATTAAATACAACTTTCCATTCGGAGGTCCACAGACACATGACTTTAATTCAGCTTTAAATGTCCTCTTAGACTCTTTATTAAATTCACTTTCTCACCCACTGGGCTTTTTAAAAAAAAAAAAAAGGCACTATAGATAGTCCGTGTTCCCGTTGGCAGGGTAGGAATTCATGATCCAGCATTTCCCCTGGGAGTTACCTTTGCTGGATCCCTATCAATTACCCCTGCAGCGACTTCACTGAATCAGCTCTTTTTCCCTCTATTGTTAAAAGAGAACATGATTTGCTCATGAATGAAAAATGCTGTTTAATGTTTGATATCCCCCCCCCCCCCCCCGTCAGCGAAGTTGAAAGCCGATGAGTAGGCCTTTGATGTAGATGGCACTGTAAAAAAAAAGGTGCTAGATGGAATCTTCCCAAAATGAGATAGTTCATTTGTTTTTCCTCTTTCCTCTGTTACATGATTCATGCAGTATCGTCTTTCAAATGGATGCCATCTGAGGATGTGCAACAATAAGTGTGCTTGAACATGAAACGCTTTGTCAGAAAGATCCCCGCTTTATTTCCGTTTTGAATCTGACCTATTTGGGAAGTGAGTATTCCTTCATCTCAAGTCAAATTGGTTAACTGGTATTGGATGTAGTTTAAAGCGGTTTCGGAGGATCAGGTGGAGAGACGGAGTCTTGCAAGATTAATTCCTGAGGTCTTGTACTCTCATTGTAACCTCTTATTGTGGCCACGGACCATAAATTCTTTCTGCTGATTTGACAAACGTGTCACTTCTGAAAACCGACTTCATTTGTCTGCGGTATTGCCCCTGTTTTTTAATAACACACACACACACACACACACACACACACACACACACACACACACACACACTCACATACCTTCAGTACACGTTTGTTGTTGTATTTTACTACGCTGCCTTGTGGTACTTTCATCTTTGCCACATCTTCGTCGTGGATATTTATAAGTAAAGCACACTTCGGGGGACTAGTGTATCGTGAAAGATGAGGCAAGCAGGTGTAAATGCCTTCCCTGCAGAGCAGCCCTCAGAAATTGGTGAAAGAGGCGTCTGTTAACTCCACGTTCCTTGGGATTCTTGCTTGTTACTTGCATTGTTGAAGAACAACACTTTAGCAGTAAAAGAAAAAAAAGAAAAAAAGAATCACTTTAACAGCCCCCAATTTTCAGATGCTTATTACACTCAGAGGCCTCTAAAACAACCGAGAATGCAAGACTGTCATCTCCCCTGCTGCTTTTATGAGTCCCACTGTTTAATGAGTTTTTCCAAGAAAAGGAAATGATAGTCAGGAGGGATTTCAACCTCTGCTTCAATCTTCTAAAAAGTTACTTTTTTTCTTTTGTAATTTACAATGTGATGGTTCTTTGGCCCGTTCAATTCAACACATATGTCAGTTATTAGGTCTGAAGGCCGCAGATTAAGGTATAATGGGGACATCAATGTGGAACTCACTTCGGGTCAGCACAGGCAACCACGTGTTTAAAAAAAAATAAAATAACGAATTAAACTTGCAATCTAAATCACTGTCCATTGTAGCCGCTTGTTTGTAGCCAACGGTAATACAGCTCTGCAGAATGAAATAGGAATTTACAAGAAGCGGTTTAATTATTTTCACATATATACAATAAGTAATTATGTTGCTGTGCTGATATATCAACACAGCCACTGTGATTCATCCTTCCAGTTTAAGCTAATAAAACTCTGTTGCAGTAAAAATTACAATAAAGCTTTTTGTTAATTTACAGAGCAACTCGGTGATAAATCTTGTTTTTGAGCTTGAACGTGGTTCTATAGCCTCTATGCAGTGAGCATTAATCCTCTTTGTAATTGTATTACTCTCTGTATTCCTTTGCTGCATCCTGTTCTCGCGTGGGGAAATATAGCAGCCTTCTCCTGTGAGATGAAAATGTGTTGCACTTAAAGCTCCACCTCAGTCGCTGATGTCAAGGCAGGTATTCCACCTTTGGCACCATCAAGTGCTTTGTGATCGGAAAATTGTTACCACCCACACATAGAGCTGAGCGATCTGTTATCAAAGACACACATCTCTATCTGCTCTCCCTCACCACCATGGGTTTTCCCATTTTTTGAACTTATATACGGGACATTAAATAGACCCTATATATCAACGTGGCGACGTCATCGAGTTATTTCATTTCCATAAAAACAGTTTTTACCCTTTTGCTTTCTTTTCTTTGTCCTTTCTCCTCTTCTCTGCCTTCGCTTGACTGTATCGGCTTATTTCTTTTTTCTTTATGCTCTTCTCCATTGACTTGGCGCTCCCTTTTTCTTCTTTTACCCTCATCTCCCCTCAGTGCGCTTTATCAATCAGTGGGTTGTGCCTTTGTATGGCTCTTGGGATCAAATCAGATTCACTTCGGGATTGAATGTGTGTAGCCATGGCCTGCTGCATTTGAAAGGCAATTCATTCAGCTGGAACTTTGCAGTTCAATTTGAAACAAGATTGATGTTGGCAAACTTCACACCCCCTTTCTTCCAAAATGTTTCCTCCATTGCACGCACCAATTGCTGATGGACAAAGGGCATATGCCACTTTGTAATGGCGATGTCTAGGCTTCTCAGCAGAAACAACACCGTGAAAGAAGGGAGGTAACTCACCAACAACTGAAATCCCTGAGTATACTGTATGTTTCGCTATAGAATAACCTAGACAATAATTTGTGAATATTAAACCTCTACAAATGATTATGCTATGAGGTGCATGCATCTATTTCGGGGTTGCAGTCATGTTGTAAACATGAATATATTATAGAATCTTTAAGGTTTCATCAAGGGGGTTGTTGGTACACTTCATGGTTTGAAAGTCAATGACAGCCATACTTCTGCAGGGAGAGACAGAGGCCTAATGAAGATGTATGTGCACTCTGAAGGAGGAATCAGAGGATGCATGCCACCCCTGCGAGCAGGGTCATTGGGACTTTCTTTCCCAGCATGCCTCCGTGTTAATGATGGCGAGGCAACTAATGAACATGCGAATAAGGCCGGAGGGGACGGGGAAACGTGTTACCAAACCAAACAGCACCTTTTGGAAATCAATTTCAAAACCGCTTGAGAGAAAGAAAGGAAAAGAGAGGCATCAAATAATGTTGTAGTGAATATCAAGGGAGTTCTTTGCCTGGAGAAGTTTAAGCAGATTTTTGCACACCATGTTTTACTGACGTCTAAATTACAACATGTGCAGTTTGTAACAGTTTGATTTGAACTTTAAGCCATTTATTTTATTTTGTTACTTCACCATCATGTTCTGTAAAAAATAAAAAAAGATATCATACTTGTGCTTGTAAAGGTCAGCCCTGGACAGGTATCTTGGTTAAAACCTTACTACATGTGATGGCTGCAGTCACCCAACCCCTCATCACATGGGATTCAAATCCCTCAGGAGTTCTCCTCACTCTTGACACCCATTTTCCTTTACCTCTGTCCCTACAACTCCACACACACACATCCTCTTCCCACTGAGCCAATGTGCTGTGCACACCAGCATATTCTCAATCCTTGCTACAAAGCTCCAGCAGCAGGGCGGTAATGACCCTGCCACAATGGCAGTAATGATGGAATCAGTGGGGGGTTTAGCTGGCTCTCTGACTCTCCCTAATAAGTCCCCTAATAACTCTGTTAACATCAGGGCTGACCCGGCCACCGGATCAAACACACTCACGCATGGTCAGCCACCCCACATGACACTCGGCAACCTCTCAGCCAGGCAAGAAAACTGTTGCCGACCAGCACACACTGTGCTCTGGGGCCCTGCGGTGTATGTTCAATACGAGTCTATGGATACAAGTTTTGGCTCACGGAACACAGTAGCAATTGTAGACACTATAAGTGTCACTCAAAATATTTTAATCCTATTAAGCTGTATTCATTCGCTAACAATACGTCTTGTTGATAGAAACCTTTGTAAAGCTTGTTGCTCTTGAAAAACACACACTGTCCCCAGACTGCTGTTGGAGCTCTGCCTTCTCAGATAGTCACAATGTAATAAAGGCTTTTGTCTAATGAGTTTAAGCTTAACTCAAGACACTGCAGCCCACTGTGGACTAGTCTAGCCTTGTATTAATAGCCTGTGTACAACGATAAGCTTTTGATACGTTCTATGTCAAAGTGTTGGGGAGTCAGGCTCGATGGTTTGCCATGTTTCCCTGGAGAGCAGGGCTGTTTGTTACGGATGCTGTTAATTGAGAGGATGGTGCTTTCGCCAAGGCAGCTTCCTCTGCGTCTTTATCCTCGGCTTCTCTTCTCCTGCCATCGCTCCCTTTCTCTTCTCTTATCTCCTTTTCCTCTGCTTGCTTCTGGAATCATCTCTTTGGACGTGCGAATGTCCATCTGGTGTCAGGGCCAGCAGCCTAGTTACAAAAAAAAAAAAAAAACACTCTCTCTCTCAGGCTCATTGTTTAACAGCTGCAGTGTCCCACAAACAAGATCACAATTGGCATTTTTACCACATGCTCATTTTCTAAACTGTCATCAGTGTCTGTGAGTGGAGAGATGTTTCCCTTCGGTGAATTGTTTAGAATGACCCGAGACCTTTCCTCACACCAGCAAATCATGCATTCCGGATTAAATGCCCGTTATTACTTTGAAGCAAACCAAAGCGGATATTATCACATTTTGGAGAAGAAAGGCCTCAAATGGTACCATTTCCCTCATTTTAGAAGATAGGGCATTCATTGCTGGCACAGGCTGGAGACATTTGTCTCACTAAAACACAAAACAGCCTGATGTTCATTACTGTCTGTTTGGGGCAATCAGCCCACTGTGAATATCTCAGGGTCAGCCCTTTTCCTTGCTCATCCCAGCACATTTTTAATATATCACATATGAATGGAAATTAGTCTCTTAAATATTAATGACATGTAATTGGTTTGTTGTAGGAGACTATATTACGTGCGTGTGCATCTGTGTCTGTGAGAGGGAGGGAGGGAGAGCGATTTCCTCTCATTTTTACTTCATATTGCCTTGCTGTGATATCCCACTGATTTTAATCTTCTCTTCTCAGATGAGAGCCATTCTGGCTATCACGGTGCACTTTAACTTTAGCCCTCTGAATATTAGCTTCCTTTGATACCTGCTGCTTGCAGCCTTCCCAGTGTACACCCTGCTAACTTTAATGCGCCTTCGTGTACACTGTAATGTTCGTCAAAATCTGTCTCTTCAAAAATAAATATCCCCTGTGCATCTAAATATTTTATTTCTTTTTCCCGCTCGCTGGAAAACCTCATCTAACACGTTTGGGACATATCAATCTTTCTATGTTGTCTTTTTTTAATCTAATTCTCCACTGGCCCTCAGAATATATTGCGTTTCACTTTGTCGATGTAACTTATCGACAATATATCGAAGGGATCCCATTGATTTATCCTTTTTATTTTTATTTTCTGCATCTCCATCTGTCTGGAGCTGTTCTGTATACTCAGAGAGCCCATACAGCGAGCAGCATGTTCGTTCACACACTGAATACCGATAAGTCTGGAACAAGGACACTGGGACAAAAAAGGCTGGGAAGTGACTCAAACAGAAGCGCACTGAGCATCCAAGAGAAGTTCTCGTCCTGAATGTATTAGTTCAAAACATAATTAAATAATAAAATTGAATTGAATTGAATAATTAATTTTGATCGTTAAATGTTAAACCTCTATTTATTGGGGGGTTTTGCTAATTGTGTTTGTGCTTTCGCATCAAGACCTGGATCATATTCCCTCACCATTTCCATTACATGGCATTTACCAGAATTACCATATGTGTTATGTCATGCATAATAACAACCATCCTCCCCCCCCCCCCCCCACCACCCCATACAATATGAAACTGTAACAGTGTCTATTATACTCAAGTGATGCTTGGTTTTAAAAACAAAAGGAAAGATGTGTTCAGTTTGTGTGTGTTTTGCGAGGTGTGTGCATTCGTTGTTTATGTCCCCGTGTAGTATGTATTTAGTGTCTGCGAGCGTGCCTAATTGAGTGATAGGATGCTTATTAACAATGGGACTCGCGTTTAAAAGGAGGACAATGTCAGCGCTGTCACTGGAGCTTTTCACATGGAAAAGCCCCAGCGGAGCTTCATTAACTTACCCCCATGATCCCAGACAGCAGAGTAGGGAGTGCATATCTAATCCAGCTCCGAGTACGAGAGCAGTGGGTTTCTTTTACTTGACGTGTGACGGTTCACTGTTCACCGTGTGGATATGTACAGGATTGGCTGTTTTGAATGAGTAACTATTCGAGAAAATGGTTGAAATGCACATATTTGTCAATATTTATCATGAGAAATGTGAAAAGCCTTTTCTATTGCTCTGATTTCTTCATACATTTCTATAGGGGCTGAGTGTTTCAGTGACACTCAACATTCTATTAGCAACTGATACAGCTCTGTTTTCACTCTTCTTGCCAGGTATTAATTTGAGGGGCGGATAGCTCTTCTTCGACTCAAGCAATGGTTAGCTTTTTTTTATTTTTCTCTCATAGGCCTGCAGACACATTTGCTTTTCAAGCTGTTACAACTCAATCACCTGCTGTATTTCTTAAAGTCCTCTTAAATAAGATTGAACACAAACTCCGACGGCCACGCAGTTGACATAATTCATCAGTTGTAATTGCAAATGTTTTACTATCTCAGTTTTAAACGTCTAACTCCGACCTCTCCAAATATGCGAAGCATCCGGTTCCATGTCGACTCACAATTTCCATACCGATTTAAAAAAAAAAAAAAAAAAAAAAGTGCACACAAGCCCCGTCGCTCCGCAGGCTAACACAATGCCTGACAGTGCACAGCGGCCCGCTGAGTTTGTTACATGGCATTAAGTTTAATTTGTCTTTGGTGGAATTGGTTTGTGACTACAAGTGGGCCAGGGGGTGATACTCGACAGCCAGTCTGGCTGGAAAGGGACAGAGAGGAGACAGAGGAACAGTGGGGGGGGAGAGAGAACAACCTCGATGGCACATGCAGGATGGGTAAACAATCAGAGCCCTGCGTGCTCAAGATGCTGCCTCCTTGAATATAAACAATCATGACTTCTCATGCCACAGCGAGGTAAATTACTGCACAGACAGAAAAGGTTGCGATGAGGCAAAGGGAGAGTGAGGTAGGCAGAGCAGCCTGATTACAGTCTGCTATCCTCAGTCACCTAAAGGAAAAAAAAAGGAGAAAAAGCAACACAACAAAAACACTTAACGGAAATTGTTAAAGTTGGGATACTCAATTGTATAACGTTATGAATTTTGTAGCTGTTTGAGTCTGATTTGGTAGATTTTGATTTATTGATGTTTTTTTGTATAAAGTGCATGAAGATAAAACATTCAAAAAGCTAATAAAACATAACAATAGGCTCTGGTGATTTTGAGACAGCTAATTTAGCAATATGTGTCTTCCTCTTGTATGATTTGTTTGTCCTGAATATTTCATTACTGAAGCAGCTTTTCACCAGAGGTCTAAGTGCCATTTGCCATTTTGGGTGTCATTGTTCTTTAACAATATCGTATTTCTACCTGCAAACAATCAAACGGAGGTTTGAGCTGTGCATCAATTCCATTTCAACATATAGAAACTCAAATCGCCTCAATAGAGAAAGGAAGGATTCAGTCCAAAAACGTACGAGGGAATTAATGTTGAGTTTCCCCATTCTGCTCACTTCCCCCTCCGCCTTTCTTTACTCTTCACCATCTTTACCTCCCTGTCATCTCCCTTGAACTTTAAGTCAGTATCTTCCCCTCTTTTTTTTCCGCTGCAGCATCCACAGCATGCATATTTTACATCTGTCTGTATTCCTTTGTCCTCCTGAATGTTTGTCTCTTGTTCTGTTTACCCTCTTGGTATCAGCTTTTAAAGCTTTTTTTCTTCACTTATTCTTCCAATTTCCTGACTTCCGTCTCTCTTAAACAGAGAAGGATGGTAAAAAAATAACTTTTCAAAGCTCCTGATAATGAATTCACTCATCTAACAAGCATGTATGGTTATTTTTGAACAGCTTTATTTTTATTTTCCATATGTTATACTTCCCTTTTGTCTGTCTTCTTGCAGCCTCTGAAGAAGATGAATGGTGAAATGATCATTTAAAAGTTGACGTGTTAAATCGAGAGAACAAGGCATACGGATACTGTTTTGTGCAGGAGAAATGATAGATAAATGGATGTGTGTTATTTATTGTTGCACTGCAGACGCCTTCAGGGGGGGGGGGGGGGGGGGGGGGG
>NW_022280057.1:1379699-1393366 GCF_004355925.1 Anarrhichthys ocellatus
GGAGACTTTCTCTGAATTGCAGCATTTGCAGACTGTTTCCTTCTTTGTCCTCTCCTCTTGATCATGTTTTATTAAACACAGTATACTGTTGAAACAAAGCAGAAAAAAATCAATCTAAAGCCGTTCTGTGATGAATGTGAGGAGGATGGAACAACTGCTGTAAGTGTGGCTTGTTGTTTGCCTTTGGTCCGGCCTTTTACTGTACAAACAAACAGAAAATTCACAAACTCCGAGGTTGCCTGGGCCTGCTGTGAAGCCTCACTCAGACTTAGCGTGTTACGCTTTAGGTCTTTCCGTGGTGTTGCACCGTTGTTGCACTTTTGCTCCACCCACACATGCAAGCAAGTGCAAACTACATCAGTGACACTTCATGGTACTGGCAGGGCCATGGGAATTTTGCATTTGCTTTCACTGTATAAGTAAGCACGCTGAAGTCAGCTGCAATGCTACGCCAAATCGAGCACATTTCCCTGAAACATTCACTCATCCGACATTAAAATCCGCGTGTAGGCAGGCCGACCACTGAACAATATATTCCAGCAGGTGATTTATCATCACCACGTCCTGTCCACACCTTTGACCCCAGCTGCTCATTGTTACATGTGGGCTGACGGTTGTCGAGTCCATGGATAAATGTTACGCTGCATGGAAAGCACACAGATCCAGCCGTTGGTTGAAACTGTTAAAACGGTGGTTTTAAAGAGTAGACAGATTACTTTGACAGTGTGGATTTGCATTAAGGTGTTTCTGCTTTCCTTGTCTTTCTTTTCACCTTTTCAACTCTCTTCCAATCCATCTGTGGCCGTGGTAAAGCAGCTTATTAACCTTTCTGAGGCCACAGGCATCCCCAGGATGGAAAGAGTCCACAGATGCACTGTGTAAGACAAATTAACCTTAGAGGATTGATACGCCTTGATTCTTATTTTAATCACACTAAGCGGCGGAACACAGTGAATATTTTATGTCTGATGCGAATGTGATGAACATATTACAATTTTTTATTAAAGTTCCGGCGCACTGGAACGGAGATTTGAGCTGGAGGAATGTCAATGTGGATATTCCCTATCTTGTGGATACGATGTCAATTAACACTTCCGTATGGATCACATCTTGTTGACATTATTGTATACATTATCTTCTTCTTCATTTTGATCATGTTTTCATGTTACATAAGAAACCACATACTGTACATTGCTGTTGCATCTGTAAGCCACGATGTACGCCCAGAGTGCATGATGACCCCTCTTATTAGACACTACACAGGTGTGTTTAAAAGAAGATTGTTAAACAACCATAACAAATGTGCCTATGCAGATGTACATGCATTCACCCTCATTGTCATACTGATTAGGGCAAATGGCCAGGTGTTTCATTTTTGACATATTCCCCTTCACTCAACTATTACACGTGCCAATTGATCTGGGGCAATTTCTCAATGTCTTTCAATTTATTGAAATGCTATACATCTTTTACAAATATGCTACAGCTGTATTGTGGCTTAGTGGAAAGCAGGGTCGTCCTTCAATCAAAGGATTGGCGGTTCGATCCCCGGTCGCATGTCGATGTGTCCTTGGGCAAGACACTTAACCCGTAGCTCCCGTAGCTGTGCCTACGGACTAACTAACTGAATGTTAGTCCTGACGGTGGGCATTGTAGCCCCTACCATCAGCGTGTGAATGGGTGAATGCTGACAAGTAGTGTGAAAGCGCTTGTAGCCCATTACTCTTCCCCTGACATTAGCGGTCCACCCTCCAGGAGGAGGCTTCCGGGGGTTAAAAAACAAGCATCTCACAATGCTCTCCTTTTGCGCTCCCTAAAGCAGTTTGACTTGAGTGAGACAAACAAATTGCAGTTTGTTGTTTAGTTTGTGTTAATGTTCCGTTATCTTTCCCTGCTTTTAATGGATGCAGTCGGCAGCCAGACTGTAATGAGCAGGCGGGCCAGTAAAAATACTCTGGGGTTAATTGTTTGCGTGTCACAGTTGCAGTTTGCTTTACTTTACCAGCATTAGCCAAAGCTCATGCAGTGGTGAGAGCAAAGGCCTGTGCCAGGATGTGATGAGCCAGCGATGTAATGGATGACTAAGCAGGGCGCGCCGGCCACTCGGGCCCATGAACCCCTCTCTACATCTGAGGCTTGGTTTGTTCATTAAAGGTGTGGGATGGTCTGACCTCAGGCCAGTCTCGAATGACCCCACTCTCTGTAAATGCCTCATCAGCTTTGCTTTTCCCATACTGGACTGCCTCACTTAATCTGTGCTTTTACTCGCGCAAACCTAAGTTGTGTACGTAGTGTGTTTGTGTGTGTGCTGGTGCGTGCACGTATTTGTATGTGTGTTAATGAGGGCTCCTGGTGGTGTGTAATTAACACAACAGCAAATGTCCCCAAAGGGTAAGATTAACGTTGAACACATTAGACACAATGGAGCCCGGGAGAGACTCTTTTTTTTTTTGGCAATTAAATGTTTTGTGTGCGCGTTGTGTGTGTGTGTGTGTGTGTGTGTCTGTGTGTGCAAGTACAACCATAATTCATGTTTGCATAACTGTATTGCTGCCACTTCTGTCTCTCAGACGCACGCACACATACACACACACACACACACACACACACACACAAGAACACACAAGAACACACGGCCAGACAAAGCCAGCAGTCCCTCAGGATTTGCAGGCTCCTAACATACAGGCTGGCAGGATTCTGTCTGCCTTCCTCTTCCGACCGCCTCCTCCACACAACCTGGTCCAACAAAGATAAACACATGCTGGGTAGATTATTAGAGAAGTACCAAGGGCCCCACAGGAGTGCAGCGAGTGCACCATTGTGTTTCCAACGCGGTGGTACCTTGTAGAATCCGATGCAGTCACCCCCAGGGTGTTCTGATACATAGTTAGACACAGGTGGGCGCCGATACCAGCATGGGAGCTACAACGGACTCCAATGACATTTCATTGTCAAAAGAAACTCGCGGCACATTGTTTACACTAATGGCATTGCTGGTGGTTTTGATGCTCTTGCAGCATGTAGGGTAGGAATAGACAGCTGTTTACAGATGTATTATACAGATAAGGAAACAGTACATGTCTTATTTTTTCTTAATCTCATGCTGACATAAACACACCTTTGACTGCTCAGGGATTTCTGTGTTGTTGAGCAAAAGAGTGTTAGGTTCATATTTCAGACGTCAGCTCCACAATGTACTAAATGACGGAGGTAATTGTGACTGTGTGGCCACCAATGACATGTCAGCGGCAATCTCCCTCATCCTTGACCCATTTGACTGGCCCTGTTGGACCAAAACGCTTCGTTAGTCCCGTGACTCGTTAGTGGCATGATTCACGTGATTTGCTAGTTACGTGCGTGGTTGGTCACGTTAATGTCAACCCTGATCGTTTCCTAAACTCCCCGTGAAATTGGACGTCTATTTTGAAGAGACACTATGCATGTAAGCAGCGTATGTGGACACGCAGTCCTTACACCAAAACTAACACGAGAAGGATACCAAGTGAATCAATCTCTGATGCCAAAGGGCACGGACCAAAAGGGCTGTCAAAATTGGCCAAATAACAAAGACATGGCAGCGTTTTTTTTTTTCAGACGCCCTGTGTTTTCTTTTTAAACATACAAAGGTCAGAAGATCCTCTTTTAAGTGGTTGCGTTTCCAGTGTGATCTGAAGCGCACAGCTGAGGTATGTGGTTTGTTATCATGACAGGGCGTCTTTCTCTCTCTGCGGCCAAGTTCTCTGCCATCATTGCGGTTGTAGTTGAATTATTTCTCGGTCCACTCGATTCAATCCCCGCTGAAAGCGTTTTTTTTTTTTTTACCTGTGTAGCTCGCGCATCTCACGGAACAGATACACTTCTGTTATATAAACTCTATGAATCCACACTGACCTCCAGGGGTGCGGCCAGACACTTTTTTGGGGGGTGGCCCAAGTGGGGCACAGACTTATGAACGGGTGACATTTAAACAGCATTTAATGCGAGTTGCCAAAGACCATGAACCGGATTTTTTTTTTTTTTTGATTTTTTTCCAAACAAACAAGACCTTAATTAGTGTGAGACTCAGTCTTATTCTGCAACTTGAAGACAACATTTTTGAACATGGTCTTTTTCCAATCTGAAATGCCTGATTTTGAAGTGAAAAGAGATTGTGACGCATTAAGCATGGAGGGGCGTTAGCATGCATAACGGTCGGCTGAATCCTTCCGTTGTAAGTACTTGAGCCATGAATACAGCTTGCACCAAAATGGATTGAATGACCTCCTCTTCTCACTTGGATGTTTTTGGGAAAAATCTTAAAATGAGGTTGAGTGGGTTCTGCTGTTCTTGACGGTGAAATACCTGAAAAAATCAGATTTTACAATATACTAAATTAAGTACAATAAAATCTTAAGGTCCATGCAGGGCTACAAGCGGGGGCGGGGTATCAATGGCTGCCACGTCACTTTCCCCACGCGACATGGCATGGCCTTCAGGTAATGCTGGATGGTTCTCATCGTCAGTATCGGAAAGGGCAAACTTTTTAACCCACTGCAGCTAAAAATGCTTTGAACCACTGGCACAGTGTGTGTGTATCAAAAAGCCTAACGTTTTACAATTGCAGCGAGGCAGCCAAAACCAGTAACGCATGTAGCTCGAAACCCCCGGAGCCTTCTTGAGTTGACCTCTCCGCTCCAAACCAAAACAAGATCTTAAGCTTCCGTTGCTTTTTGGCAGGCTAGACACTACTCTGGCCACTGCCTCATAGCCTATATGTTTTAACTGGATTGCACCTATAAACGAAGGTGATGTTTACTTGGAAAGTAGTTCAAACCTACTGCCTCTGACTGGCCATCAAAACCCCGCGTTTTTTTTTGCTTTTAGTGAAGCGTGATCTGCATCGACAGCTGTTTGAATCACACAAATATCTTGCTGTGTATGTGTTTTTAACTTATTAACCATATCTATATTCATTGACCAAGGCTCGCCTGTTACACTTCAGGCATATTCCCCTCACTCGCTATGCCGTACGCGGGGAAATAAAATCAATTTGATTTCTTCCAATGACGCCGACATGAAAACTATTTTGGTTCAGTAAATGTCTGCTGTCACTCAGCCTGGTGATGGCAGGTTAGCGAGCAGCTGTCCACTCAGCTCCCCAGGAGCTGCTGCTGACAGATGGGCAGATACGTTTGCCGAAGACAGAGTCAGTGTCATGGATGCAAAAAGAGAACTGGATACAGCGCCGAAGGCTATGCCCCATTCATTCCTAGGAAAGTTGCTCAGGGTCAACAGTTTGACTTTCGAGTATCTTCCCGGGATCTTCCCTATCCACGGGGCCCATAGAGCAAGCACGCTGGCAATTCATTTAAACCCGCCTCCCAGCTCATGGTCCCGCCTCCTTCTCAGGCTCAGTCACATGAACGGCCGAAGAAAAATAACTCTGGATTCATGTGTTTTTTACAACTCTTAGGACACAATGATTTTACAATTTTAAATGTAGCCGCTGAGTAAAGACTATGGGAAAAAGTATTTTTGGGCTTTCTTTGTCAGCATTTACCAAGCAGCGGTGTTTGACGAGCTGGGAGTGAGGATGTTTTCACCTGCAAGTGTGTTTTCAAAGCAACAAATGACATTTGCTGAACATGTCTAACTATATTTGAGTTATGAGTAACTAGTTATGTCTTGTATATCCCGACCGTTTCAATCGCAGGACATTTTATTTGGGTCACATTTTAATCGATTTGCAGAATTTGTTCCACCGTCTTTTATTTAACTTTTATATCTGCTGTACACCTTTGAGCCACATGAGGAAGCTTGAATGTTCGTACCGTTCTGATCATTGTAGTCTACTTAAAACACAAGTCAGTTTGTTTAACTGATGAGAGGAAATTAAAAGAATGAGATGTTGCCTGTTGACTCCACCTAAATGCATTTATTATGTTTCATTTGGACATATTTAAACATGTGTATGTGAATAAAACAAAGTTGGTATCTCTGCTGAACGTTCATTTACACACAGATTTGTTCTTCTCACAATGTATAAATCAGGACTATTGTTAATTGGCATTTTTTTAAAAGCGGTTCCCTGGAAAAAAATTTCAGTGAACACTGGTTTCATGTATTTATTGTAAATTATATTTACTTTTTTTAATGTATATACCTTGTTAAAATGTTTTTTGATCTAAACATAATGCCTCTGAACCGTTATTGAATAGAGTAGTCAGACAGAATATGCAAGAGCAAGCGAGGATGTGTGAAAGAGTGAGCACGAGAAAATAAATGGGGCTGAGAAGAGAGACATAGATGTGCACACACGAAAGAGATGTTTAAAGAAGTAGTATTATTTGACATGAAGGGAATGAAAGAAGGAGAGAGATGTGATAAGTTCACCGGTGGAGGCTGTTATTTCTGCTAAAGGAAATGATAACAATTCTCAGTGGAGGATTTGTGCATACTGCACCACACCAATGTCAACTTTATTGGATCAGCAGTAAGCTGAGAGAATTCTAACTTATCGTGCTTCACTGGCAACAAGAAATGACTCTCTTATGGTATTGTGTTGATTTCATGAGCTGTGTTGGGGGGAAACAGTTTGATTAATTGACTTAGGGTTCAGAAGTAAGTATATTATGGACACACGCGTACTCTGTGACACATGTACGGCCAGGAATACCCACTCAACAGGATGCCTGCACTAGTATTATTGTTCTGTCTGTTGTGATTAAGAAAAACACGCCGTCAAACCAACAGTCAACATTGGTTCACTGGTGTCTGAGTTTTTCTCAGCTGAATGTGGCTTGATGCGAGTGTCCTCCAGCACAGAGTAAATAAGCCCCAATTAATGTGACATTCTCACCAGAATATATGAATAGCTCTTTGCACAATTCAAAGTCTCTAAAGCGGTTAATTGCTGATCAGGGCTGGCAGGTCAAGGGTATTTCGCTACTTTCCAACAATCATCGCTGAACAAGCTGCCAAACCTGGAGGAAATCTATTCTTGCTCTCTGGTGCTAGACCAAGTCAGCACAAAATGCTGTCACCTGCAACATGGGAACTTGTCATTGCCAGCTCTTTTGGGAATGAGCACCATAAACATGGAAGCAGAGGTGATGGTGTTTATTTAGCGCAGCAGGAAAAGTGTTCAGGGTGTCAGCAATCAATGATGAAAGTAATGGCACACACCTATCACAAATATCGGGAGACAAAGTCATTTTTGTTTTTCTTGCATTTTCCAAGAGGCAAAAATAATTTATGGAGGTAATTTATTAAAATATTAAACCAAGGGCGGAAAGCCAGTATTTGCCTTTGTGGAACTAACCAATGTTTAATAGTTTTTATTTGATGATTTTTTTAAAAGTTGGAATTGCTTGATTTTCTGTTAACCATAAAATGTATTAAATGACCAATCTTTCAAACACTAATTTATATAGACATGTTTATCTGGAATGACTTGCAGGAGGTAGAGTTTTGTTTACTGAACCTTTCAACTGAGATGTACAACCATGAACTTGCAGCCAGCTTCATTTCTCTAAGGCACTCACTCAAGCTTCCCTCAGTAAGCAAGCTAAATATCAACTCATAAGGAAAATCAACAATTCATACAATTTTAACCTCCTCAGTATCAAAGCCTCTTTTACCAAATCATTTACTTTGGTCTGCATTGCTATTGCAGTTTTAAATATATTGTTTACAATCGTTCTTGAGGATATTTCATCTTGAAATATGATGACCTGAATGAAACAATCCAAACTGGATTCATTGCAAGTACATAAGAAAATGTAGACCACACCAAAGCTTTAGGTTGCACCATAATCTGTGGCTCTGGTGATGATGTATTTCACTATATCCTTCTCTCCCTGTCCACTTTAAGTGAAGCATGTTAGTCATTTGCATGCCACGGCCCTTTTCTGCTTGTACGAGTACTTTATTCACACGTTACCTGTCATCGTTCCACACAAGGTGCCGTCATCTGAGAGTCTCTCTGCCAGTAGGGGGCACTGTGATACAGGCCAATAACTGAAGCCTCTCTGAGGTTTGAATCTGTGGAGGAAAGTACAGATCTTCTCAAAGCCTCGTTGGGGCTATGGAAATCATAGAAGTATCTAATACAAGCCAACACAACATATCCACCATCAAAATTGCATCAGCTCACATATGTTGAGACAGGAACCGCTCTGGATGTTTGAACTGTGCCGACCCAGAATCGACTCATTTTCTGCCAAAAATATTAACTTTCACGTGTTTCATATCCCAGAGGAGTAAGTGTATTTCAATGCCACGGTCAATCTGTTTTTTTATCAGGTAATGTTTTTGTTTTTTTTCAAGACCAGTTGAACCATTTCTGCTTGATGTGTTGAGGCAACTTAGAAAAAAAGAGTTGAGCTGAGTGAAAGACCAAACTGCTCCTTAAGAATGTCGTGTTTGTGTCTTGAAATGTTGAAATGTCATGTGATACATAGATCCAGGTTCAGTAAACCATGTTATCAGGAGCCCAGAAACGCCCTTTTAAGACTTCCTAAGATTTATTATTTTGGAAAAGAACATTTTTTCTCCTCACAATACCATATTTTTAAACAAGTTATGTTGTAATATGTAGTGCGTGTGTTTGATGATCTGCGGTTTTGGTTTGTTTTCGATATTTTTGTCTAACTGATGCCTAATGTTGGAGTATAAGTAGCTATTATACTGACTGTGGACACCGAACGTTGCGTCGATTGCCTCTTTTGAAACGTGTCGGCTCCCTGCATAGAGCCTATGGTTTGTGCACCTGAACAGCAACCCCGTGGAAAGATACTCCTTGAATATTTCATAGCGAGCCAAGTGACAATATATTCATAGAACCAGGTGCATTAACAATTGATAACATCCAAAACAATTCAACAGGGTCATGCCTTGTTCACTTCAATGTGTCGTTTCAGTGACTTTCAATCAGTCGGAATCTGACACTACACAGCATTAGGTGCATTTTATATTATTATTTCTGATCCTATGCCCTTCTAATGATAATCAAAGCCAGTTTATTGACACTGATTATTCTGTTATGTGTACTGTGCAACATCCATGCTTATTTTATTTTACATTATCTCAGCTCGCCTGATGGTTGTGCTCATTTATGCACCATGCCATGGTCCTTGTAGTCCGGCAGGTGACAAGTCTACGCATGTAATTGCCTTCATTTTTCATGCAATAGATCTTATAATAATGGCACTATTATTTCACAGTGTTGTTATTTATAAGCATCGCTATTCCATCAAAGAATTGTGACACTAAAAGATAATGAACGTGACATTTTGCAGTCGACAAATCAATTTGTCATTACTCTGGTGGACACACCATGTAATGTAGACACTGTTCCTAAATGACCTGAGACCTAGTTTTCCATTTCTGTTCTTCAATTTTGTGTTACCTGTTGGCTGTTCTATTCACCTTATCTGTGCTTGAACTAGGGCACCCCACATTGTGTCATTGTGATTATTTTGCTCACTTTATTGTCCTTTATTTGCCAAAATAAATGTTTTTAAAGGTTAGGGTTAGGCCCCTTGGCGCCCTAGTTCAGGCTAAGACCGATACCAATATATCCGCTGTACAGTAATATTGGCTGATTCATCGGCACAAAAAGTGTGCAGGGAAGTTGCAATAACCTATAAACAACAACAACAAAAATGGATATAGAGATGTGAACATCGAATTGGTCCACTTGGCTGTCATACACCACTGCGTGTTTACGGCCCTTTGAAAACAGAGCCATTGACGGTGGGAATTCGGCTGCTGTTACCTTGGGCTGTCAGTGCAATCTCCATCTGCCACCTGCTGTGGTCTGAACGTCTGCTGCTGTTTTTGACGCCTTCTTTAGTTGGTTTGTCAGATTAATCCAGTTTGTCAAGTTTATTGAATCATTCATATTGCATACATTAAGAAAAAAACATGAATGGATCACATCGTTACCATTTGTTTACTGAGCACCTTTAAAACAGAATCACAGCTGACCTATCTACTGTAAGATGTACCTTGACTATGTCACCAATGTGTGCTAAGGTCAGGGATGGATATTGTTTTGAATTGTTTTAATGCTGATGAGATAAGTTTAAGAAACAAAACCAAGAAATATACCAAATGCAAAGAGGTTTGATAACCAGCCCTAGCACCTGAAGGTTCCCTCCCTGCAACCCAGGACAGAATCTGTTTAAAGGATAAGTAGATGGATGAATAAGTGTCCACTATGTATTACAGAGAGAGCATTAATGGATGCACACACGATCTGGGAAGATACACAAATATGTACCTATTAGCTTTTAAATCTACACATAGTGAATTGTATATTAATATAGTTCAAACATATAATTACAATATTTCATTTTTCTCTTTTTCTCTCCTAACCTGTAACCGTAGGCAAAGCACCCCGGGAAAGACAAGCTCCAAAGGTGTGGATCATTTTACAATATGGTTACCAAGGCTTCTGGTGGGATTTCCAATTAAGATGCAATCTGTTATCTGCTCAGATGACTAATAAGCACAACAAAGCCATGGAGGGGACCCCCTGGAATTCATATCAGACCACTCGAAATAACCATCAACCCTCCTATCTGATGCACTGCCAATACCTGCTCATTTTCCCAATTAAAACCCCAGGCAGGTCGTTCTCCTGTTAATAAGGAATGTATTAGGGCCACTGTCACTGTGACAGCTCCAGCTCACTTTATGTGCTGAGAACATTTTGTGTTGTTTGTGGGCTTCATTTTTAGCTGAAATCAATGTGTGTGTGTGCGTGTGTGTGTGTGTGTGTGTGTGTGTGTGTGTGTGTGTGTGTGTGTTTCTGTGTTCATACGTTTGGGCAAAAACACAACTGCATGCTATGAGAGGGTATTGTGGGTCAGTGCCGTTGTGTTCTTCTGTGATAATTAGGACTGTGCTGTGTCCAATCAGATGCAGAGACCGCCAGTGACAGCACAGCATTGATGACCTTCATTTCATGATAAAGCCAATAACAACATGAAAAAAAAAATTTGTTGCAAAGGGAAAATGTACAAGGACACATTTTTCTCCTGTTTTTCACTTAATATTTTCTTTTTTTTTTGCATTTTGGGGGCTTGCGACTGAATTATGACCAAATCCTTCAAACACATATTGAAACTAAGCGTTACTTTTGCTGTTGTGTGTATTTGTGCATGTGTGTGGGTAAAAGCAGTCCAGTTGCCTGGTAATAATAATCCCTTTGGAACTTGCGATGTTTAATTTGTATTGTAGCTGTGTCAGAGAGGTGTTGATTAACCATTTTATGATTTCAGTCTGGAAATGGTTGTTTGATTTGACTTATTTTCCTAATAAAAGACACCTCACAGTTACAGCGTATAAAATAAAGCAGCAATGTGAACGACGGCCTCAAACATGACATTATCCAGGTGTTGCCTCTGCCTTGCAGTTGTGGTTGCCTCTGTGTGTTCTTGTGCATGAGCGTGGCATGTGTGGGGATTTCTCCTTCACCAGGGGAACCTGCTGGCTCGGCAGGGGAAGATATGAGAATATCTGGCTTGGTTGAAGTTTGATAGGCCCACGTACACACATCCCCACGGAGATTAAGCACCATGGGCAAGCCTCTCCTCAGGGCAAACGGCACCGGGTGGAAAATAGGGTACACACGCATACGATTGTATAAACACACATACGCGCTAGCACTCACACAGACAGGAGAGTATGGATCCAGATTTTCTTGTTTCAAGGCAGAGAGGAGAGGCAGAGTAGATGCTGTAGTTTAATTAGGCTCTGCCAGCACCCACTGAGAATTGCTCCTAAATTTGACACTGTTTTTCAAATGTCACCGGCAAGTGCTTTACTTAGAATGAAATGCAAGTCATTATTAACGTCACGTTCATCCCGTTTTATCTTTTCTCATTTGGTTTCCTTGGCACTGTAATTATTGATGATTTAGCAGTTGAAAGCAAAAATTGCTAATGACCACTGATGGAAAACCAAAATGATATTTTTGAATTGCATCTGTGCCCTCTGACAACATAATGTATTATAATATTTGCATACACGTTAAGCACAAAATAGCCAGGTTATTGTCAGATTTCATCAAGATAAAATGTGCTGTTATTTTTCAAAACAAAATGTATTTAGTCGTATGAGCTTCACTTCAGTGGCTATGCGTGGGTTTTGGTCCCTATTGGCCCTATTAGAGGTGCAATGTAGGTGATAAGGAGCATTTCTATTGCCTCTCAATGGCCCTCAACACGGCGATGCCTGAGCCGGTGGCTTGCAGCTAACGGTGCTCACAGCGCTAACAGTAGAAACTATGGCAGACATGCTGACGGAGCTAACAGTGTTTATCTGAGGGGGGATCTGAGAGTCGCCGCTACGCTTACGCAAGGGCGCTGTCGGTCAGTGCAGCGTTGTCAGCTGTAACTGTCATATGAGAGCAGTGCAGAGTGGCCGTGAGCTAACCAGTGGGGCACGGACACGCACTAAAAGCACACTCGGCCGGCCTGGCTATGTCAACAAAGCAAGGAGAAGCTTGGATAACAACATACAAAGAGGGAGAGCTACTTTATCCTCTGCTTATGTAGACATTACTACATTATATCTTTACATAGCAAATAGTTGTTTGCTGCTATATTAATGCTCTGATTGTCATATATATTGCCTCTTTAAACATTGGAAACATCCTCCAAAGTTTGTAGGTCTGTAATTAAAAGTTATTGATTATAGTAAGCATACAAACAGCAGGAGCCATCCCTTTTAGGTACCGACATGAAGGCATACGGTTGTAGTCAAGTGCCTCTGCTTTGACTGGGAAACAAAAGCTAAGAAGCAGAGGGGGTTGCAGATGCTGGCTCCTTTGGTACCTCAAGTTAAGGGCAACATAACACAGCAACTGGTGCAGCGCGCACACACACACACACAGAAGCAAACTAAACTGGGGCCCTTCATAACATGCAGTACAGCATATTCCACCAACGCCTGTTACTCTCTCTGTGTGCACTTTTGTGTTTTCATGCTCTTCCTACGTCTCCAATTCACTCACTGTTTGTATTCCCCAAATGCACAGTGAGCTTGGACTGTCATATCAGTTGGGCAATGCTCTGTTTGTGCCTTCAACCCTCATCTCTGAACACAGGAGTCTCCACTGTGATCAGTGGAGTCCACAGAGGATAATTTATCAACTTGAATGGGCTCTCTACCAGATATAATCCTCCAGCAGTGCTGGCAATGGTTGGATTTTACTTGGGGCATCCTCCCACTGTGTGCTCCAAAGCAGCATCCAGTGTATACAACTCCTATACAGTAGTGATATAATGTCTACGTCTGATACAGACTCTTACAAGCCGAATGCTCTTATGTACATCCGCTTCTACCGAGGCAATTTACTTGAACATTTTCTTAGAAGCACTATCCTGTCGCAGAAGCATTGAGTTGTGTGTCTCATCTACAAGTCAACCCTTTGACCTAATTTGACCTTGACCTTATTTTTTGTTCACATAAAAGCAAAGAAAAAATAGAAAACAAATATATATATATATATATATATATGTGTATATGTGTGTGTGTATATGTATGTGTGTGTGTGTATATGTATATGTGTGTGTGTGTATATGTATATGTATATATATGTGTATATGTATATGTATATATATGTGTATATGTATATGTATATATATGTGTATATGTATATATATGTGTATATGTAT
>NW_022280057.1:1393376-1393561 GCF_004355925.1 Anarrhichthys ocellatus
TGTATATATATATATATATGTATATGTATATATATGTGTATATGTATATATATATGTATATGTATGCGTATATATATATATATATATGTATATGTATATATATGTGTATATGTATATATATATGTATATGTATGCATGTGTATATGTATATATATATGTATATGTATGCATGTATATGTATATAT
>NW_022280057.1:1396071-1410656 GCF_004355925.1 Anarrhichthys ocellatus
TGAGCCTGAATTCACTCCTAAAGGAAATAATGTAGTCAGAAAAAAAAGTCTGATGAACATGTGTGTGGCTTCACAATCTAGCGCTGTGCTTTGTATAATAATGTGCCCCTCATTTATGCATTGATGAAAGAGTCACCTGTGGGGTTTGGGGAGTTCTGAAAAACCTCCTTTTTCTGAGGGAGCAAGGTCCTGAAAAGCCAGACAGACAGAAGCAGAAAAATGGAGGACTCATCACTGACAATCATGTCATAGCTTAATGTATGCACCGACAGGGTTAAAACTGAATTATAGCTTTTTTCCTTTCAATTAGGCAGCTTGGTGTTCTGCCCCGGCCACTTTGTTTAGCTGCTAGTAGAGTAAAGACAACTCTTAAGCAAAGTGAAACCTCTTCCGGGAATGCAAGCGTGAATGGCCCACTCTGGCATAATCAATTCCAATGACACAAAATATACGTCTGCCACCATGCCTTTTCTCAACATGATTTGATGATGATTTTGACCATTCTATAAGATGAAAATAAACATATTGAAAAGGCTAAAACTTGCTCTAGAGTAAAAAACTCAGTACTTGCACTCTTTTGAACAGTATCCCTGCCTCATTGGTTGCCAAATGTTGTGTGCCCCGGTTTTATCTTTTACAAACAAACCCGCCACTTAATTGGTGGGCTTGCCTGCCAGATACGCCATTGCATAGTGGATGTGGACCCTTGAGTGGAACTGGGGGTACAATTAAACAAGGAATGGGGAGGTGGAAGAGGATTCCTCTTTGGGTGATTAAAAGTAACCTTTAAAGCTACGGAGAAGCTGTTAGCCATGCCCTTTCTTTTTCCTGGAAATGCCATCTTAGAACTCTGGTCTAATGATGCTACAATACTTTCAGGCAATTACATTGCCTCTAAATTGATCCCAAAGTATCGGACTTGTGAGTGAGCAAAATAAAGAGGGAGATGAACAGCAGGAAGGTGCCTATCCTCCCGTCAGGTAGGCATGCAAGGAAGCGAGAGGCCTGGGTGATTTAGAGTTGTTAGCGATCCGGATTGCTAGTCAGAAGCTCACATTTAAACCAGAGTAAACCATGGATTGTGGGGTGTTCTATTAATGCTCTTTTTAATTGTTCTAATGCTAGCAACAAGACAATTGATTAGCCATGCTAGCAGGCTGCAACATGTGTCCCTACTCTGCCCCCCCCTCCCAATCTATTAGCCAATCAGCGCCAAGGGCGGGACTAACATCGTTGTAAAGCTGTTGTGAAGTGCTGTCTTCTGGCTTTTTTTAAATTGTATTTTTCTGTCTTTCTATCCATATCTGCCTCAGCCATGCTCATAATTTAAAACAGTTTCACCCTCTCACATGTAACCAAGTCGTTGTAGGAATAGAAGTAAACTAATCCCACCAACCTCTTTGCAGATTTAGAAAATGCTTAAACGTGTTCCCCATGGATCTCTGTGGAAATGTGAGAATATAGAATGTGGCAACCCATTGTTGGGGTGAATTAATTACTGTGAATTCACGCATGAAACAGGATGATTTCATGCATGTAATACCTCTTGAATTATCGGGATTGTGCAATAATTAACAATATCTCATGCTTACCTAAATGCAAGTACAATACATAAATTAGTTCAAGAACTGAAGTATTTCCATCATAGTGGTTCCTGAGTTGTTAGGCATGTTCATGTTTTCTTTATAGTTATCTGCAATTAAATGGACGAGCTAATAACTGTCCCTTCACAGCACAGAGCACTAGCATGCAGTTGATTTGCAAATATTTTAATCATTAACTAAGAATTAGCTTTTCATGACTTCATCAAGTTAGTGGCCTTCAAGTGGTGGATTGCTCCTTCTTTAAAACTGATGTATAATGGGTTATTAATGATGAGTTAATTAAGAAAACTCATTAATTTAACATTGGTGCTGTAGCCTGCAAAACAGTACTGCCAGCACAAATGTATGTAAAAGTTGAAAACAAACATTGCACAGCTGTCACTAAATGTCTCGGATTCTTACTGCTTATCACAAACATACAACACTGTAAGGCAGTGAAGTGAACAGCTATGATTGGGAATAATAACGTGAATGAATAAAACTAAAAAGCAAATACAAATGTGTCCAATCTACAGACATACAAGGTGACGATGAACACAGTGAACAACGTATTTTCACATAGGTGTTGGATTTAACCTCCTTGCTCTCTTTAAAAAAAATAATAATACATCATTTTATTGACAAATATGCAACACGCATAGACTTGAGTGTGGGTGAAGTTGATGACACCACAGTGTTTAGAGCTCATGCAGTAGGGCAATATAACAGGCAGACAGAAATGAAAAGACAAACTGGCCAAAAGTATGTGTGAAATTCACTCAAGGAGACAGCAGGCTTTAGAGTGAACTGCCTGTGTTCCCTTCTCTCACCTTAGGGAGTCCTAAGGCTCATAATCACAGTCCAGCATGAGTAGGCAGATGGCCTCCAGTTATACTGTGACCTCACCAAATCTGCCATGCATCAACCGACTCTGTGGTCTTTGGAGGAGGCTGAAAAAAGTTCTTTGGACGAAGTGGTCTTGGATCAGCCTTCACTCAAAGTCTAAAGTTGGGGCTTATGCATTAAGGAAAGTAATTTCCCTTTTTCACATCTTCCTCAAACCTCTCTGTCTATCGTACCACTGCAGTTTGAAAGTGGGAAAGATGGAGAGCAGGCGTACGTTGATTGGGATCAGTGTTGCAGAAAGCTGTGGGATGCAAGGGACCTGGCCTGACGGTTACAGTATGCTCCTCTCTTCTCCACTCCCTGCCAGGCCCAATCTGAGGCCATCTGTTTGGGTTACGCCGCATGCCCAGATATACAGTATGTTTGTTTAATAGATTATATGACTGTTGGCGGGGAAACTGCCTTTCCTAAAAAAAAAAAAAAGAAACGCGGCAAAGACTCGCACGACACAAAGGTTATATATTTGTCAAGTGAATCCATAGTTAACATCCCATTTCAAGATCATTCCTACAACTAGATTGAATAACAGTTGATGAAGAGAGATACTGCATGGTGGTTTTAAAGCAGACGTTTTTAATCTTTATTCAATTTTACAACAACTTTACATCACAAGTGAAAAGGTTATGACACTTATAGTGGAGTAATGTCTACCTGAGCAGATCATGAGGTGGCTCTCCATCTGTTTGTGTTGTTATCTGAGCTTCTCCGTGCTTTGTTGACATCAATAGGCTGGTAGCGCGTGCTTTTAGTGCATGTTTCTGTGCATTCGAGTGTGCCGCTCTGGTTAGCTCACGACTGCTGCTCAGCACTGCTCTCATACGGCGGTTACAGCTAATGGTCCCATCAATACTGACAGCGTCCTTGCTGAAACATGCCGCCCACCCTCCAGCTCCTCCACAGGTAAACACCGTTAGCTCTGTCAGCACTTTAGCACCATTGCTTGCACTTTTAGCGCTGATGGCACTGTTAGCTATTATCCGCCGGCTCGCCGTCAACATGTTGAGAGCCATTCTTGGATCTTGCAACGTTAAATCTTAGTTTAGTTGATAAAGATGTGCAAACATAACTTTGGGAAGACAAGAGTTTACCAAATGGACATAATTCACTTATTAAAATAAAGTACAAACAAAAACTAATTGTCATTGCCTGATTGCAAGCTGCCATTGCTCTCACATCATTAATGAACACTGTTGGTTGATATTAAGTATTGTTTTTGTTTCCCTTGCTCACAACACGTTGTGGTTCCTGTGTTTTTGATGGGGTGTCTTTGACAGCTGCCATTGAGCTTTAGATAACCAATATGATTGATAAAAAAAATCCTGGAATGTCCCTGATCCCCAATGACTAATTACAGTTGTGTAAAACTGTAAGCAGTGTGTAAGCTATTGATTTTGACATCTGCATTTGACTACAATCCCGCAGTGTGCTTAAGATGGCCATCTGAACTTGCAAGTTTTGCTCATGTGGTCCACTGCCCCCTATTGCCTGTTATTTTTCAACAATGTCACGTAATTGGCTGTGAGTTGCATATCTTGGGTTATTTCTTCAATATGTTTACTTCTTGTTATGAGGAACTTGAAAGTCATGTCTGCCCCCACTGTCACTTGCAAGCTCCATCTGGTGTGGAGGCCATTAAACGGACAGACCGAAAGTCGCAGTGAGTATATTTGTTGTTTGCTCACAGAGCTGCAGTCAGCAGCAGTCTGAGAACATGCCAAAGTTGATTTTGTTTGGAATAAACAACATAAACAATAAACTTTATTTCCCTTGTATAGGAATTTAAGGAAACTTTAGAGTTATTTCAAGCTTTTTTAAGTACGTTGGGTCATTTTATATTGAATGTGTCCATGATTGGAGAAGAAAAAGTGAAATATAAAATAAAAACAACAATAATTAACATGAGGAACCTTTTTCAGCATCTATTCTGAAAGCAACATGACATTTCTTTCTCGACTACTGGAGAAAAATACTTAGTGTTTGTAGCCCTCTATAACATATGTACTACACCAAGTCTGATCTTTATTCACAATCTCTAAGATATACAATTAAGTATGGATCCATATATTGAAGAAACATATGTGGAAATATATCTTGGCTGCAAAGTCTAAATATGTACCCATTACTATCAGGTAGGGGATACTGTTATCCTTTGATAATCTATTAAAAGCTGTTAAATCATATCACTTATCAAAATGAATATTCAATATTTTTCTAGTTTAAAGAAAAAAAATGCTGGAAAGTAATTTGTTCACAGTTTACACAGGAAAGTGACCAACATGCAAGACTGCTAGAGCTGATGTGAAACTCAACTTCATGGTTGCTTGATCAATCAACGGCAACTTCCCCAGATGTGCTGTAGTGTGTATAGACACACGAGTGCTCATGTACATACCGTGTATGCACAGACACGCATGTAAATCGACCACCACTATCCTTCCCCACAATTCCCATTTGACATCATCAGGAAGTTGCTGATCAAACCCTATATTTGAAATAGACATTTGCATATATTTAGTGTGCTTCGATGGGTAGTGTTTCTGTGCAACATACAGAACAAAGTTCTCGTTGCTTTCCCTCTTGGAATGATTCCGCAGCATTATATGTTCCCTCTTGCTGTTTCTAGCTGTTTTTTTGGTGGGGAATGTTGTCTTAGCTGAGCCTTGTGACACTCAGGGGAGACATTCCTTAGCTTTGTCTGCTGGTTGGGGGTGGTAGGGTGGGGCTCGGCTGTTTCAGAGCCTCCCAGCACTTTAAATGCCCCAGATAGCTGCATTGTTATCCCCTCTCCATACCTAACCTCCTGCACACACACAGCCTGGGCCCAAAGCCACCTTTTCACCTTGTCCTCCCAGTTTAATCATCCGGGAAAATATTTATTCATGATCGATCATTACCTCCCCTGGTTATGTCGAAGAAGTTATCTTTTTATCTGCTCTATTACTTTGAGCGTCTTCAAGATTAAATATATGGTCTGAGGAGGAGATTTCTGCCAACATGTACACAGTGCTGGTTATAAGTACTGGGAAAGTGAAATACTTTTCATTGTTTTGGCTCTACTTCAAATGAAACCATGAGGTTTAAGTGCTGACCTTCAGCTTGAGGGTGTTTGGGGTTATTTGAATCTGTGGTGGGTGAATGTACGCTTCATACTCTTCGTTAAGTCTTGGGCTTCTGTATAAAGTGTTACAGTTGCTACACAGTTCATTAGAAGTTAATGTACAGTACCCGACCTGAAATTATAGGTGAAAGTCAGTGCATTAACCTCTGAGTCTTTGTTACATTGCACAGCCAGTGTGCTGCATTGCACCACTAACTCATAACGGCCTCATTACTTGTATTAATACAATGGCATACTGTTATTGTGTATTCTCAGTTTTCACAGCAATGTAGGATCAACAAAAACATGTTACTTCTATAAAGATACCATATATGATACACTGTGGAGTACCCATGTTTCTAATCTGTCTCTTTACTCAACAAGGCAAGTGATTAAATCTAATCCAATCCACTAACTGATTGTATGTCTAATATCAAACCAGCTAACTACAGTTTTATGCAGGCTCGCTGTTCTCTAAACCTTTATGTTCACCAAATTATTGGTTATAAGAAACCTTTCATGATGCAAAGCCATATTTTTCATGGATGGAGTCAAAGATGGTACCTTGTGGTCCTCGTTTGAAATTGGTTTGGTTACTTGAGTCTATGCACATATGGCATGATTTCTATCTATTTATATTTCATCTACAAGCTCTTGCAACATGGACCGTGTTGACTTTTGTATCCCTGCCTGATTCCTAAAACATAAGAATACATAACCTAATTGGAACTGACTTAATATCCATATCCAAAACAAAAGTGCCAAATCAAAAGGTGATTTGCCAATTGCTATATTAAACTATTGATACTTTGTTGTTCTGTCTTTGAATTTGTATTCAGTTTGTGTTGCAGCCCAGGTGTACATCAGTCTCTGGGTTGATAGCTCGAGCAAACACAATCGAGACCGACTGTTCTAACCTCTTTTTCTCTGAATGAAGGTTTTTTTTTCCCTCTTAAGATGCACAGTTCTGACAACTGGGACAAAAGTTGTGGAATTCTTGCACTGCCTTATGCTGTTTTTAATCCCATGAATAAGTATGCCTAGAGCAGCACTGTCACATTCACAGAGCAGCATTTTAAAGAGATCTACCCCAGTGTGCTCTGTGATCAGCGCTGCATTGTGCATATCCGACATGTCCTTAAAGTGCTTCAGGCATTACGATCTGACTTATTCCCTTCAGTGATTTCTCCCGCATCAAAATCGTCTTACTCTAGTAACATGCTTAGTGTTGCTTGCCCACAGAAATAGCAACCGAAACAAGGTCGCTGCCAAATGCTCAAGTCTTTTTAGAAGCTTGAAATGACATTCTCATTTTCAAAGTCAGTCCACTGCCATCGAGCAAATTTGTCACAAAAAAAAGCAGAGAACCAGTACCATAAACATAATTCATAGATTTAAAAACAAATTGGTGAAGCTCTCGATGGTAGTGCTCATAAACAATTTTGATACCCATCTTTCAGAGGCCTTAAATATCCAATGTATCAAGCTATTTATGTACGTCTATTGTCGGATGGATGGGAATGTGCCACAGAATAGTTCTGCTGGAGGTCATACACTATTAAGCACAGCACAACCTCTTTCAATACTTAACACAAAGCCTGATCGACATCCGTAATCATATATTTGTTTTTAATAATTGGGGTTTATGTGCTTGAAATACACTCACTGCTTTTTTTTTCTCGGGACTATTTTCTTAGCTCGCAGCACAAAACCACAAAACTCGAGTCTGGCCGCTGCCCAAAGTGACTTTACGTAGACTTGTTTTTTAGATTCCTATTCTTTGGCAATCTATTCTTGAAAAACTGGGACAACAGGGGCACAGTTCAAAGCTGGGGTAGGGCAGGGTCTCAGTATTAACAATTCAGCACAAGCAGCTGCTGAGATGTATACATGCTCTCAGGTTCAAACTTTGTTGATCTTGATCTACCTGTATTGTATTCCAGATGTTTCTGTGAGGTGCTCGTCTTCATCTCCTCAGTCTAGATAGCACCAATTCATCACACCTCACCGGAACATGTCAAACTTCATTCAGTTTTTCTGCTCAATGAAAACTCATCATTTACCAATCAATACATCTGCACAGCTGTAGTCAGATGTAGAGATGATGAAACATGAATTATGAGTTTGCTGAGGCCTTCTTTTTTTGCGGACATCCTTCATTGTCAACAAAATGAGTCCAGCAAATATTCAATTAAGACCTCAGGGCTCCATTCCTCATTCATTATTCTGGGGTTAATTTGCAACTGTAGATTTGTCTTTTGTCACTTTGGGGCTAAGAAAGGATGGCTGAGAAATTACTCTCACCTTCCTGCAGTCAACGGCAGGGGTCTTTCATCGTGTTTCTATCAAGTTCTTGAGAAATTCCAGCTAGAATGACATTTTTGCGTTCTGGTTCGCGCATCTCGTCACCTCTGGGTTCTCACTTGCAGCTTGCTTTGTGTGGAAATAGCATGCTACTTCACGCTCCCATGGTTTTTCCCTAGCTTCTTCATCTTTCACACATTTCAATGATATAAGAGTCAGGTTTGGTGAGCGTTACTCTGTGTCTGTGTTCGCACAGTGTCACCTAATTTTGAAAGCTTCATAATTGAAATTATTTGTGTTTTTAGTTACTGAAGCGGTGGGGCTCAGATATCATGGCAATCACACGCGACTTGGTGGATGTGGGGGGTTGTAGCAATATCTTTCTTTTTTTGTTTTCTGCAATTCCTTACCCAGAGTGTGCCATCTCACATTAAAACATCTTGACAACAGAATTTTGAGTCTCGCCTCAGGCGACCATGCAGTCCAGCTATTGATTGCCTCTTCATCAAATGGCGGGGGCTTTGTGGTGAGGAAGAGGTGAATGTTGCGCTGAGTGGCAAGTGGTGTGGGAGCAGTCGGAGAGCCATTGGCTGACAGGATGAAAGTTAAACACTGGCCTACGGTCTTGCCCCACAGCTGGAGTCAATGTGCTGCCTTGGGGCAGGGGTCCAGTTTATTGACCAAGTTGGTACCCAATCCCTGCCTGATTTACAGCCCATTCCAGTCTTAAGAGATGTCCATGTGTTATTGATTTAAATATTCACCTTTGTTGCCCGCACGCCACTGCACTCTGCTTTTTGGAATTTACCATGTGGTGTTCAGTTGTGACTTTAAGTAAATGTCACTCACAATTGAGCTTCTGTCTGCAGTTATGTCAACGGCTCTCACAGACCATCTGGATATTTTACAATGGATCATTCCCTATGTTATTCACATGGTGTGAAATGATCAACTTCTTTAATTTACAACAGATTCACTGCCAGTGTGTGGATACGCTCTCCACGGAAGGCAAACTGTACGTTTTACCCCGGGTACTGACTAAAGGTTCATACACCAGCAGCTGGTCCCAAGTGAACTAGTGCACCCTGGGCCACCGCGTTTCATAAGGTATCCATGTGTCGATACATGGTATTAGTTCAGAAGAAGAAGAACGACATATCCATTTAATCATCCAAGCATCCATCCATCCAAGCATCCATACATCCATGCATTCATCCATCCATAGGAGGAGTGGTACAGGTTTACAGTCTACCAGAGCTTGAGTGCAGACAGACAGGCACATACACTCACATTCACACTTATATTGATGTTTTTAGCTTGACCGGCTGGTCTTATGACTGTTGCGATAAAATACTAAAAATAAAACCTTTTGGGTTCAAACCTTTGTGCATTGCTCTTAATTCCAGTTAAAATATTGCCCAATTCCAGTTGAACCCCCTACAAATTACCAAACCATAGACGAGCTTTATGAATGAAAATAGACACAGTAGCCTCTTTGAAGACTCTCAATATGTTTGCAGGATTAAAGATGGTTGGCAGGCTGCTGATACTGCAGTACGGATGCATGAAGTCGCTACACTGGGGACGATTAGCAGTGTTTTTAGTTAAGTTATATACATTGTTTCTCACCAGATGCAACAACAGAGAAAATCCAAATATAGATTTTTGTGGACAGTGTTGACACAGCTAAATAACATTTATTTAACCTTTTTTTTACGACTGCATACTTTTCTGTCTTCTACTTGTGATTTTTTAAAAAAAATTTTATTCACCAGCTATTGATCTGGTTCTGTTTTAAATGGGCTCACATGACATTTCCGCCGAATCCGCTGAGACTTTTTGCCCTGCTGGAATGTTATCTATAGCTATTCCTGCTCATCTAATGATATATAATATTTTATACATGTCCACAGTGGATTTTCATGAAAGTCTAGAGAGGTTCAGCATTTCCGCCAGTGTGGGGCTCACTTATTACTTCTGGACAGGCAGTGATGGAACAGTAGTCTGGTCCTGTTGATGAATCTGCATTGTCATCTTATTAATACCCCGACACTGCCAGGGCGGCTGCCATAGATTTTCCATCTAAATGGATTAAGCTTTCATTTCTTATGCCTAACCACCAAAAAGAGAGGTTAGGAACCAAGAAAACACGAGATAAAGGGCTTTGCCTTCACACAATCGCTCAGTTACTTCTCAGCCCCCTTCAGATTGACCCCCACCTTTTTTGGGGGGCTCCTAACATAAATAGATCAGCTTGTTTTGAGAAAAGCCTATGCATATATATGAGGGCTTAGTGTCTTTTGTGTATCTCTTATATTTTATTCTTTACTTTAATCGTTTTTAAGGTTAGTGATACAAGCCATGAAAAAAACTGGAAACATTTGATATTGCTTTTCAAAGCCTTGGCTGTTGGCTTCATCTCACAGATATACTTATTTTTTTGACAAAACAGTCATATGCCACTTTGTGAAACCAGATACAATTTAAATATACACTTTATTTGTTCAATTTGATTTCTTTAAGGATTTGTACCTTAGGATTGTGTGACCTTACTGTAAGCTGTGCATTGAGTTGACCATTGCATGCTTAGACGATCTCTTGGGCTACAGACAAAACAAGAAGTACTCCACATCCATCACAGTAAAAGTGTCACTGAGACTGAAGTGTGGCCGGCCATGTGTCTGGCACACTGCAGGTGGGGACATAGCATACACACAAACACACACACACACACACACTGCATTCACACAATAGGTTCCAGCTTGACCTCTACAATGTCACATGTTGCCAAGATGCATCTCTGCAATTGTCCTGCACTGAAGGGATTTGCAGGGAGAAGAAGAGGGATGGGACTGGAGGATACATATAGGTTGGTGGAGTCAGCCTCGGATTTATGCGTCTGTAACAGAGCCATTTATGAGGAGGGCATTTATGCCCCTTTTCTTCAGGGGGAGTTGCTTGCTTGCCACAGAAGCTGCTGTGCAAATATTAGCTGTCCCGGTGCACCTGCTGCCATTGTAGGAGTCTCCCCCCTCCCTCCATGTTTCCCACCCTGTATCGCTATACACTTCATTTGTCAAACACACAAAGGAAGACAGCCACACAATAGAGGAACATTTTAGCATTGCCTTGGCCCTGCATTGGTATCCTGACACAGGGTAAACAGTGATACGACCTCCCATCCCCCACGGCTGGTCCTGCTCTCCTTTAATCTGGAGTAGCAGTCATTGTAACGGAGTACTGGTCATCCACAGGCCACAGTGTTCACAAGGAGTCTGACCACTGCTGGCCAACCCCCGTTAACCTCATCTACATATACGTATAGCTTGTGAAAGACACACCAGTGGTAGAGTTTGGGGGCAGTAGATGGCAGTATGCATTTATGTTGATGGAAGGACGAATCTCATTGTCCCCTCATCCAAAGAGTTTTGTGTTCACCCTCAATCAACTTTAAATCCTGTTAATTCCCTCCTTTCTCATCAATATTTACTTATTCCCTTGTTGCATTAATGATGCTGACCCCATGTTTTCCAATGCTGGACGACTCTCACTACTTTCCAATATTTTCTCTCTATGATAGCCTGATTTAGTTTTTATATTAACTAAATCCTTTGCAAGCTAATTCATATGGAAATACATTATTACTTTAGCTGTAAAATGCTTTAGCCAACTGCATGAATTGAGACATGCACCTTTTGTTTAGTTTAATTCATTTATTCTTTCCTTTGTGAAATACATTCGTCAATTAAACTATTTCATTGCAACTGTCCAAGTGGCTTCAGACCATTTAGTCTTTAAGCGTCACAAACTGTGCTCGTACATATTTAGAGTCATTATTTAATGATAGTACGATACAGTATAGTACCACTAATAGTAGTATATAATATGCTATGCACGGATGCATCGCTGCATCATATAGATTTAGGTCTTCTGGCGGACTGTGTGTTTGACTTTATGCTTTCTTTTGAATGCTTCTGTTGTTGTAACTTTTGCGCCAAGTGTGCCTTAAAATATTTTTTGGCAATCAACATGAAACACAAAGTGTTTATAGCCCTCTTTGTTGTCTTCAGTCTCACCCTGTGTGACTGCCCCCAGCGTGCCCTCTCTTCTTTCAACTTACTGCTTTCAGCATGTCTCTGAGCTATGTGTGTGTGTGTGTGTGTGTGTGTGTGTGTGTGTGTGTGTGTGTGTGTGTGTGTGTGTGTGTCCATAATACCCTCACAACCACACACAGAGGGGCTTCCCTGGTGTTGGTTACAATTATTGTGTGTATCGTTGCTTACTCATTATGTCTGACAGGCCACACCACTTGTGCTCTCCTGCTGTCTCTTGTGCATTGCCTCCTACATCATCCCGCTTTCCAGTGTATACACACACACACATAATGTGTATGGGTGGGCTGTGTCGGCAAATTTAGGGCTTCAGAAAAGCTTCGCAGGATGTCTGTCAGTTTGCCTTTTGCACCTACTTACTATGCTAAAGCCTTTTTTATAGAATGTTGGACCGTTTCATGCAGAACATATAGTCTTTGTTTTCAGTGATTACACCTATACAAAGTATACTGCAGCCTGCCCTTTACAGTAACAATAGGGTTCGTGTGATCATCTGGCTGCTAGAGTTACTTATTTCATAATGGACACAGCAAAGATTAACTTGTGTTTTTTATTGCAGTTAGCAGGGAAACAGAAGTCTGCAGATATTTTACCACATTCAGGCTCCAAAACGTCACCTTTAAATCACCGATGCAGTCAACCCTCTGTTAATTATGGATTACAAGTGCAGTATTGCTGCTGCTTGCAACATATTGCCTGAAGCTAACCCTAACACACTTTTGTCAAACAAGGGGAAAAATGCAAACGGGGAGGCAAGACTCCCCAATTAATTGGCCATAGATATGCAGCTACATGAAACCATTAATGGGGAGCAAATAGCTTTAACTTTGTTTCTAATGTAATATAGACTTTAATTAATAAAGTGTGTGATGAAGTGGAGACTTATCAAACAAGCCCTGTGTCCATTAAAGGCCCTAAACCCTCAGAAGGCAGGTTTATTAAACCCAGCTTCAAAACGTGTTTATGAGCCCCATGGAGAGAAAACAGGAAGAAATGCCGAGCCATGAAGAAAAAGAAATGAGTTTGTGTAATTAGTGAAAATGAAGAGCTTTTAATCCAGGAGGAGTGGTAGAAGAGGAGAGAGTTAAGATGGAAGTATTGGCATGGTGAGGTGGGTGGGAGGGACTGTGGAACTAGTGCTTAGCTTACTTTAGTTTGCCCCTGTAGAAATGAGTGAGGACCCAAAAGCACACACCTAATAAAGATACTCATAATGAAAATATGGTTATTTTTGTAAAGGGCTTTGAAAGGCAAGGCTCCTTCTCCTACAATATCTCTTTGTTAAAGAAATATGTTTTGACACAATTGTGCACAGATTTGCATATCTCTATCTAAAAAGAATCAGCTTTATAGACCGCTGTGAAATTCTTATTTCCTATATATTTATTTAATGCAGCCGAGTGTTTTATATCCTTCACACCTTTATCTCAGCAGAAGGTTTCCCGCTCCTTATATTGTCAACAGAAATGTTATTTCCCGGCCCATCTGACGGTGGCATTTCTTTGCTCCCTTCATGAAACACATTGAGACGACTCCCACTGACAGTTTCTGCTTCACTGGCCCTGACCTTCTAAAATGAATCCAGATGTTTTAAGTGATGGACAGAAGAAGTGAAGACCGAGGCAGCAGTTGCGTTCTGGAGACAGGGTGATAGTATTACATTAGATGGAAACGTACCATCGCTCCCTCTGCAGGATTTGCTCTGCTACAGTAGAGGCAATAACGCAGACCCGCTGCAGCCATTCAGCGGGTTCGACATCACATACATGAGTTTAAATGTGCTCTTCGCTTTCTTACTGCCGGACGATGAGGCCAGTCGTCTGAGGAATACAGCCCAATCGAGGTTTAAGTGTAGCAAAGCAGTTTTCCCACTCAGGTGGAGGATGCATGTAATTTCTGGTCATCAGGTAAGGACCCCCTATTGTTTACAACAGAGCCATGAGCTATTTCAGTGTGCTTCTCTTAGTGCCAGGAGCCATGCGAGTGATTGTTCTTGCCTATGAGCTCACTTAACCTCTCCCTCCTGTGGAGTCGTTCTGGCACAAAACTGTTCTTAATGGATGTTATAAGTTCCTCTGTGGCCTTTGTAGAGAAATTACAACTTTCATTAAATTGCTTTCATTATCAGCTAAATATGATAAATAAAGTATACTAGAAATGCAACCCTTACATGGACTACTCGCTTCTAGTATAACATCGTTATTAATCGTAATCCCATACATGCACCAGAGAGCTCCCTTCCTTCATTTTTACTTTGAACTGAAAAAAATAAAAATATGCGCACCCTCCTTTTATGTCTGTTTTAGTCCAGCATAAAACAACAGACGGATGGTAAACATGCAGTTGACTGCTGACAATTATTTCATCCAACATCTGAGAAGCACAGCCAGCACGTATTCCTGTTGAATTCCTGCCCAAGCTTCTAAGTGCAGAGCGTTTTTGATTGTCATGCTGTGATTGTCTTGCCCTTTAAGCAACCGAAAGCACACGCCAGGATCAGGATGTCTGTTTTCAATGAAGATTCTCGAGAAGTGTGTGTGTGTGTGTGTGTGTGTGTGTGTGTGTGTGTGTGTGTGTGACGAC
>NW_022280057.1:1410756-1412189 GCF_004355925.1 Anarrhichthys ocellatus
AAAAAAAAAAGAGTATCTCCTCAAAAATGTATTTTGTTGTTGAGTGAAATACATTGATGCTTTCACTCTGGTCTCCCTTCCGAAGTACCAGCATTTATACTTGTAAGTTGCTTGGTAGTACTGTACATGAATCAAATGTACCGATAGACCAAATTAAAGCCGGCATTGTAAAAGAGCAAAAATGAACAAAAGAATGCCGAATATCAAGCCTGGTGGTGTGGTGAGCTGGGGCTGTGCAACTTGCAACAGGGTCTGTCATGACTTTAGGCTGACTTTGTAAGTGACAGGGATGGGGGTACCTGTAATGTATCCACTATCTTCCACTATGCACTTTGTTCTCCCGGGAAATGAAGTCAGTGTGGGCTTCCTCTGCTGCTTTTAAATCTGTGGATTCCCATAAGGCTGAAGCCCATGCATGGCCACAGGGAATACTTTGTGAGCCTCCTGCTCTGATAAGAAGACAGCTACTTAAAACAGAGGTAGAGGATGGACGGAGAAGATGAAGTTGGGAGCGGAGGAGAGAGAGTAAACTACTGCAATTTAGGGGATTGTTTTAGGACAGGAAGGGACCAGGAATTAGTACATTCCCTGTTTTAAATAGCCAATGATTTTATTATAATATGGATAGCAAGTATCATCATAGCATAAACATGAACATGAATCATTTTTTTATTTTTTAATACCATCTGAGAGTTCAATCACGCATACAGAGGCAAACACTTTAAACCTGAGGGGATATGGAGACCATTCATTTACCGCCACATGAAATTGGTAGTTAGAGAATGTGCTCTGTCCTTCAGTGGTGGCCTACTTTGAAAGTGAAATAGCAACTATCGGAAAAATAGAATGCCAATACAGAACCTAATATGCGTGTATATCAGGCTAGTGCAACGCTGCGGAGGCACACCTGAGAGGAATATGAAACTCTGGGCCAGGTGCTTGGTTCCCCGAGAGAGTGGGGACCGGAGGGTTTGGAGAACAGAGGGACCGTTTGAAGTCCTGGAGGACGCTGCTGATTGTGGGTGGTATGGGAAGTCATAAGCCTCAAAAACACATGCTGCCACCTGGTTGTCTGAAATGGGCTTCCAATGCAATTATCTTGGTCCTGAAGTGCATGTGCAGCTTGGAGGTAATGCAGATTCATTTTCTGAGTGAGTCTTGTGAAAGAGGATGGACTTTTCTGACATTTCTGAGATTGAACACGTAGCGACATTTGTACATTCAACTGCATCCATCTTAAAATGAAGGCTCTCATGCATTTATATTTGTATGTTATTTCCGTTTATTTTTTAAATTACGACTTTGTGAAAGTACTTGCAATTTAGGAGGCACTCCGTCCTGTATATGTCTGAGCTGATGCCAAACTTCCACAAACAGCCCTGAAGGCAGATATAATTGTGTTAAAATACATGTATTTTACTTTCTATCGACTC
>NW_022280057.1:1432189-1457219 GCF_004355925.1 Anarrhichthys ocellatus
GGCAATCACTTTTTCACACAGGGCCATGTAGGTTTGGATTTTTTTTTTTTCCCTTAATAATAAAAACCTTCATTTAAAAACTGCATTTTGTGTTTACTTGTGTCATCTTTGTCTAATATTTAAATTTGTTTGATGATCTGAAACATTTAAGTGTGACAAACATGCAAAAAAATAAGACATCAGGAAGGGGGCAAACACTTTTTGTCCCCTCAGGAAGGGGGCAAACACTTTTTCACACAACTGTATGTATATGTATATATATGTATATATGTATATGTATATATATGTATGTATATATATGTATATATGTGTATGTGTGTATATATATGTGTATATATATGTGTATATATGTGTATATATATGTGTATATATGTGTATATATATGTATATATATGTGTATATATATGTATATATATGTGTATATGTGTATATATATGAATATATATATGTGTGTATATGTGTGTATATGTATATATGTATATATGTATGTGTATATGTGTATATGTATATATGTATGTGTATATGTGTATATGTATATATGTATGTGTATATATGTATATGTATATATGTATATATGTATGTACATATGTATGTATGTATGTATGTATGTATGTATGTATGTATGTATGTATATATGTGTATGTATGTGTATATATGTGTATATATGTATGTATATGTGTATATATGTATGTATATATGTATATATATATGTGTATATATATGTGTATATATATGTGTATATATATGTGTATATATATGTGTATATATATGTGTATATATATGTATATATATGTGTATATATATGTATATATATATATGTATATATATATTTGTGTGGAATTGGTATTTCTGTGTATCAGACATGACTGCAGCCAATGACTCTTCCTCAGAATCCATCTCCTTTAGGCGGTCTGGCAGCGATCCAGTAGCTCAATCCTCAGTGTGAGTCCCTGAGATGGAGGACAGGGCACATGTTTGCAGGCAGATTGCACATTTGAGGGAATAAATTGCCTCGCAGAGGACCAGACTCCACATTGTCTATTCCACTCTGTGTTCCTTTGCCTTTAAATATGTTTGTTGAAGACCTGTCATCTGCAGTTTCTTTTATTTCTCTTCAAGGCCTGCTCATTTCATGGTGTCTGGTGGCGAGGCTCAGCCGGATGGTCTGTGTCCGGAAGTGAACATGTGGTAGTGTTTAACTTTGTAATGCCGTGGGTTTTATGGACGTCTTGAGGGAGATATCTCATGGAAGGCAACCAGAATGGTGATTCTGGGCCAGCAAACAGACTGGATGTCCAAGTGTTGGAGAACTCTTGTTATCATAGAGCCTCCCGAGGGTATACCTCAGTCCAAGGCCCACAGAGAAGGCTTAAAATGGATGCCAAGTCGTTGTTAATAAGCCAAACATGTTTTTGCTCAAATATTCGTGTGTTTTTCCAGTGGAACCTTTATCAATTTGGTGACTCCTTTTGGCACGGGACGAGCTTAAACTCCTCCTCGGTTAACGCTATGTGTAACAGTTTCGCTCATCAGGGACTTCTCTTCATGTGGCTATGTTGGCTCCAATGAATCTTTCATGTGTTATGTTAAAACGTAATTTTGAAACACTTCCTCCTTGACATTCTTCTCAAGGCTCTTTACCCTTGTGAGTTATTATATTACAACAAATCAACGTGCAAAAAACAAACCATGTATAATTCATTGTTACATCTCTCTTCTCAAACTTGTATGGCTGGTATCAAATCAGAAGCATTTGACCCTACTATTTTCCTTAGAGGACCATCTGGTCCAAGAATCATCAATGCTGCAGTTGAGCTCTGCATAGCACAGTCAGTTCAAATTGTATTATTTCTACAGATTTTCAGATTGTTCCCGTTCCCATCCTGACCCTTCACCTTATCATTTATTCATCAATTAACATCAATTAACAAATGGTTCTCTTGTTATTGGCTTGAAATTTAGATTATGTTATTTATTTTTAAACTGACAGATTAATATAGAAATAACACATCTCTATGTGATGTGACTTTATGTCACAATCGTATGAAATGGCTTCAGGGAAACCAGTGAGCTGCCAAAAGACCCTCCCACACGGTTCCCATCACAAATGGCTCTTTACTGAGTAATTGTTTGAGGGATTTAATGAATAAATATACATCTGTGCACAATGGATGGTTTTGTTGTCAGAGTATTACATTTTAGCCACCGGGCAATTCGTAAAGCACGTTTAAATGTTGGCAAGGACTTTGATCAGCTGTTATGGCCCTACACTGTTGGACAGGTAAGCTTTCTTGGCAGAAACAAAAGAAACTATTAGATTGACGTACATTCCCAAAGTTACATTTTGATCTAGATTACAATTTTCTTGGCCAATTCCCATTATTATCCATCCGCGCCAACGACAGCTGTGGCCGGAAGTATATGTTTTTAGGTTGTCAAAGGTCAGGGTCACAGCAACCTCAAGTGAGTCCTATTCTCTTGAAGGCAATTTGTCAGGAAGGCCGTGAGCGAATTACTACAAGTTTGGCAATGATTTGACGCAATGATTAGCTGATGAGGTCATTTATCTGAATTTTGCTCTTTCCAATTTTTTGTCATGGAACTAGAATTGACAGCAAGTCTGCACACTAACTTTTTTCAACACTGTCCCAAATATTCTAAATGTTATCGTTCTACTTGTAGTGGTTATTTGCATAAAACACACAATTCATATGGTTCAGAAATACATTATTGCGTTCTCATTTAAATATCTTATTTTATTTAATAAAAAAAGTCTTGGCATTATTAGTTTTAACTATATATTAAAAGCTTCTTAGAGCTTATTAGAGCTAGTGTTAGGGAATAAACAGGTCATAATTCCCTCTCTGATATGTATTTCATAATGCTGTGAAAATATCTCCTTCAAAACAAATGCTAACCCTAACTCTTATATAGGTTTCCAAAAACTACATTTTACAAGATTACATTTGAGTACATCATAATAGCGTTAGAATCTACCTTCGCTCAATACTTTGTTTTACAAAGCAGAGCTTGAATGCATCATAATCAAGTAAATGTAACCTCCGTTAACGTTAGCTGTTGGCTCAGTTACAACCATGACCTTCGAATTGAATTGTGATTCGCATTCAAGAATTGAATTAGCAGCATGCATGGGAATAAATTACGATATAATATCTGATTCAGCTGGTTGTTTGAAATGTTTTTCCTCTTCCATGTTTTATTTTGGACTTTCATTCGTTACAGATTACTGGATGTATGTCGTCTTTACTCGCGCTGAGGAACCACCACCCCAATGACATGTTGTGTGTGTGTGTGACTGTGACGTTACTGTCTGTGCCGCTGTGTGCCGATATGAAACTATCATGCGGCACACGTGTGTAAATGTCAGCCAGTCATACACAATCAGCTGAAAACCGTCTGGTTTCGAACGGCTGCTGATAGAACGTGCATCTATTTTTAACAAAAACAAACTTTTGTCAAATTGAAGCTCAACCTAATTATGATGCCAAGTGGAACTTGTGATTTTTAGTAACTTTTACATTTTGGAGACATTAATAAAACTTGCTTTATTGTTGTGGCCAACCATCTGGTTGAAATATGCCACAAATCATGCTCTCCACACACCTGGGACTCAGTCTAGTGTGGCAACTCCAATGTGTGCAAGCCCTCCAGGGCCCATCAGTCCACATGCAGTGCTCAGAGGAAACGTGGCATAATTGAGTCGGCCAGCAAACACTGGAGCAGACACCAGCCAACTGATGCCTCTACTCATTGCACAGCGGTAGAGCTCTGAGCTGTATGATGGCATCAGAAAGGAATGTGCCTGTTTCAAATTATTAAAGGCACTGCTTTTTCTGTTTAATTTGAGATAGAAGAGACAGCTGAGGTACTGACGAATGGGCTGAGAGCACCCTGCTGAGAGTGTAAGGTACCTAGGTGAGAGATTCAAGTGGCAGCAGAGAAAAGAGAATGGTTTAAGAGAACAATTTAGTACCGCAAGCAGCCAAATCCCCCTTCTAAGTTTAATTTGCCCTCTGTCTGCGGGCCATTCTCTGAGGGAGATCATTGTTTCCTCTTGTTTTATTTTTGCTTGCTCACCAGTTTCTTTGTCCAAGGCATGATTCCTTGGGCCTCAGTGGCTACTGACTCAGTTTATGTGAGTCAGGATATTGTGGCTGTGATGTTGTTGTCATTGGATTTATTTATGAAGTTATCAATATTTATTGTCTACTTTTGGTGGGTTTGGATGAAGTCTGAGAGAAAATTGCTGACACTGAAACATGACAATTCATATCTGCCAGTCTTAAATTAAAGGCATCATCAAATACTAACCGCGGGCATCGGTTTTTTCATATCTTATTTTGTGAAAGCAGGTGAACACATTGGCGTTATAACAGGCAGCAATTGGGGAACTTTGTTAACGGCATTTTAAAAAAACAACACTTTCATCCCTATTTAACTCCACTGAGTTACCAAGTAAAGAGGGCATTTGTGGCTCAGAGGTAAGAACCAGTTCGAACCATATAAATGCAAGTCCATATACCATCCATATCTGAAGCTGTGCAATTATATGGCGAAAAAATGCCACTTTAATTGAAACTTGACTTGATCTTTGTCAGGCCAAAATGGCATCTGTCCACCTTTCCTACATCACTTGTGACACAATTCTATGCACTTAGATGTATTGATCTTAATTATTTATTTGAGGATTCACTAATGCTCGTAAGTGCTAATAAAGTCCTGATAAAGATTGAAGCAAAATACTGTCCAATGAAAGTGTTGTAAATAAAAGTGTGTGAGATTTTACACATTACAGGCACTAATCAAAGGGTCGTGTCCATTTTTTGGCGAGCAAAGCCCTCGCCATGTTGCTCCTGCTAAGCCATTGGCTGATGTGTATCCCAGAGCTCCACTGAGTTTGAAGGTGATACAGCGTTTTGTGTATCACGGTCGGTGTAGAGTAACATTTAGAGTGCAGAGTCTTGTCAGCCTCTAAGAAAATCAAACCACAGCATTGGTACATACTTGAACCATTTGTACCCCTACTTAATACAGTAAACAACTGCATCCCTGATGTCATGTTTTGACAGAAAGCATTGGAGTTAGGCAGGTGCCTTCAGCATTGCTTCTTCTGGCTGCCCAGGAGATGTTGCCTCTTTGATTGTTTCTTTAAATATGCAAGACAGTGCTGAGGGAGCAGATTGTGTGTTCTAGATTTCCTGGGAGACTCCCACCTTGGGCTTGAACAGAGCAGTTGTGATGATTAGCAACAGAGTGTGCTGCCTCTCCCATAAGCCACCGGGAGGAGAGGGATGGGTCGAAGGCGTCTTGTTTCTCATATTGGTGCCTCCTCTATGATATTCACTCATCTTCAGTACTGTGATTACAGTTAGAAATGTTGACCTTTTGTCCTGTACATGTGCATCTATGTTTTTAGAGCTTGATGTTATTGAAGTGTAATTGAAGAGTAATACACGCTGACCTGTGGTGTTTCCCCAGAGTGTGGCCTCGATACGGTCTTCATTAGGACAACAAAGGTCTCTTCATTCTTGAACCAATTTGTTATTGTGTTCATTCGTGTAACAGAGACATAATGCCACTTTCTGGGATTGTGGGGGGTAAAACAATTATCTCCTCAGCTCGAGCGAGTTGACAAACAGGGCCTGAGGGGAGAAACTGTGCTTCTCAACCATCTACCCACTGTCACAATGACAGAAATGCTGGCACATGCAAACAAATGAAGAGGGGGAAGTCATCCGCAGGACTGTGCTCTGATAGTACAGCTGATGATGTTGCATATTATGTAGTTCCATCATAATGTGGAAGGGGGGGGGGGTCTGTCATCAATCACATCTGCCTTCAAACAAGCCGATGTTATACCATATGTGCAGTGGCCTTACAAATGCAAAGCTGGATGCAAATAATGTAATATTATTGTTGCCATTCAGTTTATGTTAGCAATGTGTTATGTGAGAGCAATTGTGGTTTATCTGTTTGATATAACATCTTGTTTAAGACATAGGACGGCTGTATTTTCTACATTGTGATACATCATATTCAGTGTTGGATGCAGGATGCATCATGAAGTGGCTCAGTTAAGTAGCCTATCAAATGTTTCAGCAGTTTTAGCTCAAAAAGTACCTTTTTTGTTTATCTTTTGTACGTTTTATTGAGAGAAGAGTGTTGTGGAACCAAAAAGCTGATGTCTGGAGACTATGGTTTTTAATTGGTTCGGGCTATCTGTTGCCATCGAACCAATCGCTGCCCGTCAGCTCAGGCTTTAATATGCATTAATGTATTGAGATTCTCATCTATGTCAATTTTTTGTTTTTTTTCTGCAGTGAAAAAAGATGTAAAAGATGAGACTGATGACAGAATGCAGCAATTCAAGAAAAAGGCGAAAGAGCTTCGTATCCTGGATTCCAAAACCGCACAGAATCTTTGTAAGTATATAGTTATGTTATATTTATAGAATATTTAAAGCCACTAAGCACAGGTTTAACACCATTAGTTCATGAAGTACTTTATTCTTTTAACCATGACCTTTGATGTCAGAAATGTCAGTGTTATTTTCCATGACCCCCCGGGCCCTTTCATTCCCCCATGAACAGCTCAACAAAGCTGTTTGTGGGAAACAAACAGTAGAAAGCCCTCAATAGTGATCGTGTTTCACTAAGCCCATTGGGGAAATGTTTTCCTGGCAGTTGTTTAGCGGTCATCACAAGTACATATAGATTGTGTCCAAGTTACCTGTATGTAATCATGTGTAAAGCACATTCCTACAAGGACTGAGCACTGATGCTACATGATTTTCAATCCCCAGGAGCTTAAGTGGTCTACATGTTTAGTTGATAATGGTGCACAGCTTTTACCTCACTTTTGTTGTGGTGGATGGAACAGTTTTTCGTTTGGGGATCATTTCAGGTTTGACGCAAATGATCTGCAAAAACATTCTGCCTTAGACTTTCACTACCAGCTCAACCCATGCACCTTCTCTCTTCCATGAGAACCTCCTTGATCCCAAATCCATGAAATGTGTGTATGAATTCACTACACAGAAAAATTGACTGGCAGCCTTCTTTTGATTGGTGGCTAGAGCATTTCTCATTGTTTCCCCAACTCTTTGGGATTTCCTCTGCAGCCTTGATATCCTTTACCTCTCAGATACAATGTTGAATACTAACACCTTATGAAATATGCATGTTATATGCTAAGATTACAGGTCACCCTCCTTCGCAACCCTTATCCCACCCTCTTTGCTTTCTTCTTTAAAAGACGAGTAGAGAGGTATGCAATTCATCATTTTCAGGTGACATCACGGTTTTATGGGAACGCCCCCCTGGAGGGCAAAACAAAGCTGCCTTCCACTGCCCACCAACGATGGCTCAGCTTTTACCACACTGACAGATAGTTTTTGTTCAATTTGATGCACAAACCAAAGAGGAGACAAGCCTGGGCTGTGTTTCTACCGAATCCCAGCTCAGAGCGAAAAAGCCAGAGAGGAGGAGATTGTTGGATTTGTGCAATTAGACGTGCCACTGTCCCGAGCAAGAACACTTCTGCTAAACCTGCCATGCAAATCAAATCACACTAATTCCTCCTTCTCCAGCTACCCAGCCTATCAATGGTGCATCATTTAATCTGTTGGAGTATAGTTAACTGGAAAATTGGAAAAATGTTCACAGCAAGAAATTAACAATCCAAAAATTGAAAATGTAAGCCAAGACATAATTTGGACATTTGGACAATGATCGTATTTTTTTTAATGTGCAAAACATACAAATAATACACTCTCCTCATAGCTACAAGTCTCCATTGACAGAAACAGTAATTCTACCTCACTGATCATTGAAATCGGTGATATTTCATTCACTCGGCAGAAACATTAACACATTAACACTGTCTTGGTTAGTCTTTCCATGTTTCCAACAATCACCAACTCTGGTTTGGTTGAAATCACTCTTTGATTTACTGTTAGATGTGAGAATATGCATGCTCTGCACGCTGTTTCCCCACTCACAAGATGTTTGCAACCAAAGGTTGGTAGCTAATTAGCACACATCTTCGCTTTGACGATGGATCATTTCTTGTCATATACCTCCTCAACAGCATTATCAGCCCATCCAGATGATCGGAAGTACTGGTAACTGTCTGTACTTTAGTACGCATTCATCTTGGCAGCGGTATACGGGATGGATTCTTCAAAATGACATATGTAATCATCAAGTACAGCTCTGGCAGGGACCTAGCTGTTTATAATGATTGAAATACAGCAGCAGATGCTGTATATGGGTCACTCGTGCCTCAGGCTTGCAGTTTGTTTCTTTTTTTTCTCTTTTGAGAGGTGATCTAAATACTTGCGTGTTGCAAATGATAACAATTTGACAGGCTTGAGTCACGTGACCCAAAACTATGAATGGCATACCGTAGAATGGGGTGAGTATTTTTCGGTTGGATAAATTCCTGTACCCTGTTGATGGGGACTGGAAGCAAACTAGAATATTAAATTAAGTTGCACTTGTGTAGGGCTGTGACAATGTTGGTATGTGTCACTGCCATCTTTGATTACAGCCCCAGCAGATGGGCTTCGAATTTGGCATGAAGCAAAGACAAGTGTAGACAATCTCACCTCCAGAATGGCAATAGGTGGAAGGCATGTGGTCCTACACAACTACACTGCTCCCCCGGGTCGTAGCAATATACTGAAGCATCCATGATCATATGCACTGCCCGGAGAACCCTCTAAGCTCCCTTTTCAATTGTGATGTGTGTTGATATTGAAGGTTCAGTGACTGGGATGGGTAGCGGGACGCAATTAATGATTGTGATGCCAGTGCCACTTCATGTATTCTGGTATAATGATTACCACTTTCAGCTTTTACAAAGAGCTTCAGTTGAGTTGACTTGTGGCTAAGCCATGTAGATAGATAATTGTAGCTGTCGAAATGAGATGAGACAGCTGCATAGAATACTTATTTCAGTGAACAAAAGAAATTCAGTTTGACTATTATCTTACTTCAGGGATGGTTGCATTAACCTACAGCCACTTTGCAAAGGTTGACGTCAAACATTACACCAAACATGTGGACAATTTTCTTTATATCAGTGGATCATCCATCTAGTTTTGAGTGAACGGTACCTTAATACCAAGTAGACGGTGTCAAATGAAAATATTTGGACTATTTACGTAGGTGAAAATTCTAACATCAAGTACTTAAAACCTGAAAGAAATAACACGATTCCGGTTAAATGATTTGATGCACACTTTAAAGGAGCATAGAGCTGGGCACAGCAACTAGAGCCCAGTTAAGACAACCCATTTTTTACTGTATACTGTATTGAATGCAGATCTTAAATCAAGAACAATCACAATCATGAATTCTCATGTCATTTGAGGAGTTACAGGAAACCTACAAATGTTCCAATAAGCACTTTGATATAGACACACTACCTTAGCTGTAATAGTAAATACTGTGGGTACTAACCTATGTAATGTCCCTTCTGTTTTGTTTGTCATGTTTTGTTTTATTTATTATTATTTCTTTTTAAATTTACTTGACCTTGTTTGTTTGCCAGGTGAATTTGTAATATGTGTGGTGAAAGTGCCTCGTGTAACTATCTGTTATCATTGTTTTCTAAATTTGAAATAAAGACATAAAGAAAAGAAAAAGAACAATCACAATTGAGAAAAATACATAAAAATAATCAGCAATCAGTAAATCATTTCTAGTCTTGAGAAGTTCCGTTGCTAAAACAGAAGCAGAAGCCAGATTGGACATGTTTGTATTTTGGAGATTATGCGCATTGTTTTTTCTGAAATCTTTAATATAAAAAAAATGATTGCGTTAACGTACTGTAGGCTTGAAATGTTTAAAACAATGAAATCAATGACTTCAGAAAAGGACACCTTGTACCTTATACAAGCAAAATTAGCAAATAGCAAAATTTGAAGTAACTTCCTTTCTTGAGTCCATAGTAAATGTAAAAAAAAATAAATAAGTAAATATAGTAAAAAACAATTCATGCTAGTGTGTGTTCATTTTTTTTAAATGTTTTATATGAAAGTGATATAGACACTCTTAAAATAGGTTCATGCCAGCTTTGGCAGGTCTACAGTATATGTGTGCACTGAGGCTCGGCATATATCAGAGATTCTTTGTAAAAGTTCACATTGTTCTCTTACTTATCTTAAACACACTGACTTCCCAAGGCAGCTTCTACAACTAATGTGAGCTCTAGTTGATCGTGTTGTGTTAAACAATTTCCTTGTAGGTATCCCACTATTCCTTAACTTGACACACATCTCTGAGCTGCAACTGTGGAGAACCACTGCGTCACACATTTTGTGTGCAGAGTAGCAAACAAAGTACAATGCCTCTCTAACCAAAGTCACCGCTACTGTTCACTGCCCTTCTTGTGCGCCTCCAGCAACTATATTGCGCCTAAGCAACATCTAAGACGCAGTCTTGGCAGGTGGATATACAGGTGCAGTTTGTTGCCAAAGTGTGTACCAAAACATGCATTAACACACCTCCACCTGCACCTCTTTGCTCATCACAGCACTGTTAGGTTAGCATGCAGCCAGGACCAGACGGGTGCAGGGCGACCACACCTATCACCGACAGCTTCTAGCAAGTTAAAATCCAACTGCTTCTGTAGATGGCAGTGGAAGTGTATTTTTCAGCCCGTAACTCTCTACCTGCCTCTTCTACCACATCTGGATCTACTTCAGTTTGTAATTTACAATATATCCCAGGATTACTTTTGACAACCCTCCCCCAAGAGAACGTTGTATCCAGCTGTTGGTTTCGTATGGGGAGGATATAGGACATATTGAGGTGACACTAATAGATGTATAGCATTTAGACGGCAAACAAGGATGACACTATCAATTTGATGCAAAATAAATCCCAATCAGGAAAACATCATGCTAATGAGGGGAAACATACATAAATATAGATCACAAACATCTTCTTCCTCTTCAGTTCTACAGTTCTGAGTCACCAGAAACCTGACACAGTGAAGCCAGAAAGGTTCATGTCAAGTAAATAAACCTGTGTATTATACCTCACATCAAAAGCAATAGTTGTGGTATATATGCCATGACTATGTACTCAGTAAATGCAGTAAATAGCCTGTGTGATACATAGTCATACTGTGACAAAAAAAAAAGATGCTCTGCTGCGTCTCTGTTTGCTGCGCGTCAAATACAGACATCAGGTCCCGCTGCAGCAGCAGAATAGCAGCTGTTGAGTGAGTCTCCTCCAACTCATTACCAAACCTCCACCTGTGACTTCCACCTGGATACACCATCAGCTCCAATTTCCACTGTAGGCACCCCACCTGGAGAGTGAAACACCCACTCGGCTGTCCCCTGAGGCAAATCCAGTGTGTTTCTTTGTATTCAACAAAACCATATAGCCCTCCCAGATGACACCAGTACAACTAACTTACTGTTATTAACTATTAATAATGTTTCCATTATTGTTCACTTTTTATGACTTTGTATGGCTTTGGCCTCTTTCTACGTTACTGGTAAATACTGATGTTTTCCTTTTGTCAGGGTGACACATACTATCCTGTTGAGGGCCATAAAGTGTATTTGTTTTTCCAAGTGACAAGTTAGGTCTGTGGTCATTTTGTCTGAGTAGCAATGAGTGCTGAAATGTCTCTTTGAACCCTGCGGTCTAATACAAAAAAGGGGAGGAAATGACTCTCTTCTCTCTCCATCACAACAGCAATTTTCTTGGGCTCGTTCCGCCTGCCTTATGAAGAGATCCGGGACATTGTGCTGCAGGTGGACGAGGAAAGACTGAGCGAATCACTCATCCAGGTAAGACTGATGTTCAGTGTGGTGTGTTAGTTTTTTTGCACACACACAAACACACACACTTGTTTTTACCCTCTGAAAAACGTGTGCGCTTTGAGTGGCAGCGAGTGAGGGAGACTTTCTATACACGTTCATGTGAAAACATTTTTTTATTTTATTTCAGTGTCTGGCGCTGAGCTTGGCGACCCCATTTTACACCAACTATGGTCTTTTCCTCCATTCTCATACAGACCATAGAGACCCCCTCATTCATCCTCTTATAATGGATGATGAAGGACAAGGCTTGGCAAAGTCCCCCCAACTCCACCCTCCTTTCCTCTTGCCTTTGTCTTAGACTATAATTGATGAGCTTCCTAAAGGCTTCTTGTTTTTGCTCCCATTTTATTTCAGTTTGTCTTGTCTCAGAGAGCATTAATTGAAAGCAGGACGGCTGCATCTGAGGTAGAGATGCAAAACTTGAGACCAAGATGCACCACTTGAGACCATGAGCCTCAGCTGCAATGATATCAGCTGCTTTGTCCTCGTGTTAAGCACCAAAGCAGTGCTGTTGTCTTTTGTTTATTTCAGAAGTAGGAGGTGTACATTTCAAGAGTGAGCTGTAAATAGAAGATTTCATTTCAATACAATAATGGCAGTGATACACCTTTTGTGTGCAATAATGTGTTTTTGTTTTTTTCAAACCAGCTGGGCATCATTGAAGTGCAGCTTTTAAGCTTAAATTCAGTGGTCTTTCCTGTCTTTAAAAAAAAAAGTAGATACATTAGATACGTTACCTTTGAATTGATATACAGTGAATGTCCTTTCCCACCTGGCTTTTCAACCAACACTTGCACAGGAGCCAGTCTACTCCTACCCTGATTGGATCCCAGAAACGTAAAAGGTGCTGAGGCTACATATATATATTTAGATTTGGCCTATCGAGAGCTACCATGCAAGACTATTATTCTGAGCTCTGATAACCTTTAATTGGCTAGAAATCTGGCAGAAAGTACAGAGTGTATGTTACGAGATGGCAGACCCCCCTCTGCTTTGTGAGGGAGAAAGGAAGTCAAGGTGTTGACCTTTTCCCACCTTCAGCCTTTCCGTAGCAAAATACAGAAAGTGTATATCTGCCAGCAAGACAGCTGTGTCCCCACCAGGGCCTCATTGCACGTAGTCTGGGTGCTTACATGGAAAAGAGCCAATCAATCCACCATCAGGCAGCTAACATTAAACTGACTTTGACCAAGCTACCGACACTAAGCTGGTTTCAATACTACCACAATTCAGCTAGCACAAAGTAAACACAAGGAAAATAGAACCAATCGAAACAAGCTACTCCATCCATTCTCAGATAATGGTTGTGATGCAGTTACTTTGACACAGGCATCCCTGTACCCTTCAATTTCATTTTGTTCATTGTTTAACAAAAAAAACATTTGAATCAATGATGTCTGGGATATGACAAGTGGTCAAGGATAAGTGACAAAAGAAAATGTTTGTTTTATTCTTTCCACATGCAACCACATTTTTGTTCGGGTTGCAATTGTCCCGATTACTTCTTCAATTTTCTTTTTTAATAAATGTGAAGCAGGGCAATGAGGCTGGTTTAAAAAAATGAGGGCTCAACAAAATTCATGAGAAGAAGTGTGAGTCAGCAAAAGCATCTGGGAACCAAGTGTATGTCACAGAGTCCAGGGGGAGGCGGGATGACCAACTGAGTTAACTTATTGGTGCAGAAGGAGCACACGTCTGGCAAGTGTGACGGCTAGATAATGATGCCGAAGACAGATTAAAGATTGGACTGGACAATGATGACAACACTCTATTATTATTAGTAGTAGTAGTAGTGGTAGTATTATTAATATTACTTTACAGTATACCATGTCTCCTCCTTTATGTTTGGAGTTAGCTAATATTGTTAATAATTTTGGTATTTTTTTTACACCCATGTTACAGAATTAAGCTTTAATCCCAATACTTGTTTTAATTTACCCATAGTTATAATTATACCCCTTCAGTTTTGCTCCAACAATATTTTACAATGTTAGCGTATTCAATGTGAGTTGATCACTTGGGATTAAGACACAAAGATATACTATACATATACTGTATATAGGTAAGCATCTTTCACCTTTTGGTTTTGCTCATAACTAAGTAATAACACATTGATTTAACTGTACAAATATGTCCTTGTGTTGGTTTCAATTTTAGACTTTATATTATGTGTTAACGTACTTCGAATTTGAATTGGAGTCATGGAGGCAAAGCATATATAATTGATATGCACTACATTACTTTTATTTAGATAAAAAAGAGAATTGATAATTGTTTATTTCAAGGGGTTTAACTTTACTTGAATTATATTTAATATGTGTCTGAACAGTGTTGAACTGATGTGAATACTTTAGACTGTATTCTTCCTCTATAGCATCTGTACTGTAGTGTTTTAAAATATATTCATGTGATGCTGGGAGCAGTAGGCCACGGCAAATTGTCAATGAAAAAAAGTTGTTTGTGTTTGCTTGACAGACAGCACCATATGAGATTAAAAATGTAGAAACATTTTTAATCTCAATACTACACAATATTGTGAGATACCATTTGGCAAGAACAAGTTTAGATTTGTGTTCATATGAAAAGGTCACAGATTGTATACTTGGACAACCCCCTGTTGAAATAAGAGTTAAATGAGTATAAGCTAAAATCATGCCAAAATGAGCTCACAAATTAAACAAAGGAGTCAGAGACACAGGCCTGAGAAATACAGTTAGAGCAATACAGAGAGAAAGGGGAGCAAAGAGACTTCCTGCTGGGTGACACAGTCCTGAGTGTGGGCTCCATCTGCACCGTGCTCATCTACACTCATTATGCTGATTAATCGCTTTACACCACCCACTCTCAGCCACACGCCAATCACCATTTATCCACATGGACAACTGCACACACATAATGAGTAGGAAGATGCGTCTGAATGGCTTGGGCAACACTAACAGGAAATGCATTTACCATCTTGCTAATGTTAGAAGGAGTAGGCCTGAAATATAGGTAAGTAAATACTGGAGTTGAAATGGTGAAAGAAAGAAGGGCCTAAACTATAGGGTATGTGCAAGATGGAACCTATGTTGCCTTTGATCAGCCATTGCTTAACTACTTGAGTAGTTAAGTCATTGCTTAACTAAAGTGTGCTCTTGTAGTTGTAAGCTACTTTCCACAGTTTTGATAGCTTGTTGCTACCTGTTGCGTTTGTGTTGAATAATTGAAACATATGAAATTGGCTTTGCCAAACAAAAGTGGCCCATTTGATGCCAAATGTCACAATGCTGAGTAGTTACTGATTCACCTACTACTGCAACCTTTATTGACACATGCACCGCTGTAGTTCAGTACCGTTACTCGTATTTTATAACAAAGGTGGTAAACAGGTTGTTGTTTTGATATCCTTTTCTCTTATGGACTGTGCGTTTGTATCTGTATGCGTAGTTGACACACAGTGTTAGGTATTAATGACCACTCCAACCTTGAAAAAGTGATACTGTATTGTACCCGACAGCTCCACAACGCTCTCCTGTATTCATGTACTGTAATGAATCACTCTGATAAACAACGGCTCTGTTTTAACTGACCATATATAGGGACAAAGAATTCAGCCAAGTTCAAATAGCTCCTTTTTCGTTAAGCAAGCGGGTAATTGATAAATGTAGGGAATAGTTTAAATGGAAGGAAGCAAGAGGTGTTTATAATGCATCTAAAACTCTGTAACTCAATCTTATTATCTTCCTTCTCCGTTGACACGTCTAATGTAATGATTTGTCAGCAGAATGTGGCAGTGTGCTGGCCTTGAAAGTACCCCTACAATGTGTCACCCAGGCATAGTGGCTATATAGGAGTTGATTGGCTCTCCTTATTCTGCATTAGGGCCCATCAACGCCTCAGAGATGATGTACACATCCCTGAATGCAGGCAGACAGTCCTGGGCCTCACCATTCATCCAGACACCACATGAAGCCTTGCACGAATCCACACTTATTTCCGTCCCCATGCGACTAGCGTACAAACATGCATACAGCGAGTGCATATGGATAGATGCCATCTGTCATGCCCTCTGTCTTCGAGTCCCTGCTGAATTTTCTCATTTCTCATTTCACCAATGTATGTCAGGTCCATGCAATCTCTCTCTCATTCTTTCTCTCTCCATCTCATTTGCCTCCAATATTCCTAGTGCTGATGGACAAAGGGCACCTTTGTATATTAGGTCAGCTTCATCAAATTCAAAAAGACGTCAGAGCCACCCCACTGCCATACCCTGTAGAACAATGAGATGAAGAGGACAATGAAAGACAATAATGAACGTCGGCTCAATGAAAACAGATTGGGCCTCAGCAAGCTTGGCAAAGGTCTGCTTTTAAAGGGCTGACAGCCTGACAAAGCTATTCATTGCTATTGTTGGCTGGCAACAGTAGCTACAAAGGGAAGGTTCTGTGGCCCTTGTTCGTGTGGGAGAGAGTCAGACACGGGCTCTTCGGCTTCAGGTACCTGGTTGCGTTGTGTTTGCATTTGGTCTTGCACTACATAACGTCCGTCGCCCCTAGATCTTTTTAGAAGCACCCTGGCTAAGTGTACATGCCTCACTCACATTGTTTTAAATCATGATGTGGCCGTTCCTGTGAACCTGCTGTCATTGACTTGAGTTCGCTCTCCTTTGGCGTTTTAATTTCTCCAAAAGTGCCAAAAGCCTAGTAGAAGGCTCAACTAGCATACTAATGGTCTTTGGTCCCATGCTGCATTCCTGCCAGTGGAACACACAGAGGCCAAACAATGGCCAGATTATTAATAAGCACTTGTAGACTTGAATTTTTGATGGTGTATTCAACTGGTACACATGCGGGGGGGTCGCGCATAATGGTTAACTGGAAAGGTAACTATAATGTGATGAGCTGGGAGCATACGTAATTGTAGGCTTGTCTTATAAAATGTATTCATTACCATATTAATTGTATTATTTTGTTATTGTAGCGTCTTAACCATAGGCCGTAGATTTTATTTTATTTTGTTCTGTTGTGGCAATGGTCTCTGGATTTAAAAAAAAACAATAAGTTCAAGTGGCTGACACTGTTGTTATTGTTGTATTACACATGGTTTGCAGTCTCTGGGTGGAACTGTGTCCAAAGCCATTCTTAGGAAGATTTCTTACTTACTGTAGAAGGGATTAAGTGGTATTGGTCTCCAGGAATTTAGATTAATGCTTAACAAATGTACTCTCTAAGCTCTCCAAGCTCTCTCTTTTTGTCTTGCTTATGTTGTTGTTTGTGTGCAATTATTCTCCTGGACTACCTTGCATTCCCTCGTTGCTTAATTGGCTCATCTTGGGAGATGTTACAAAGAAATTACAGTTTACACATTTAAAAATGTCCTACAGTAAATTTCCTACCCTCTTGTAATGCCCCCCCCCCCCAGGCAAATATAAGCTCTTTTTTAAGGTCTAATCAGCTTTTCTACCTCCATCATGCAAAAGCAGGACATTTCTCCTTGTGCACTATATATATCCATTTTGGTTCATCACTACATAGACCTCAGTGGATCAGAGCTAATACACGTTTACAAAGTATATATTGTTGGCAACTTAAGTCGCCCACTGAAGTTCAAAAGTTACATCAAAATACCAGAAGTAAAGTAATTCAAATTCAGACTTCTGCTGCACAGGTACGTAACTTGATTTAAAATGACCCACATCCTGCACATGCCTTCAGGCTTCCCAGGATTTTGTGAGCTCTTTTGGAACAAGGTTTTCAGTGCACTTGACTTGCTTATCTATTTAAAACAAAGGCTTGACTTGAACCCCAAAGAAATTGTGAGATAGAAGGGCTGTGGGTTGGGTGTGGGTTCAGTAATATTTAAACGATTCATATATCTTGCATTGTAACTCTTGAGTCATTCATCTTAACTAAAGTTTGCACTGTAGTACTTTAAATGTGTTTCATGGATATAATGTCATATGTTTTAAATGTATAATAAGCAATCTCTGTGTTTTAAAAGTTCAAATAAGAACAAAACAAAGTAATATAAGTTGAATTATGTCCATATTGTCTTTGTTTGTTGACCAGCTATTATGAAAAGATGCACATTGCAAAACTGGGATTGGGATAATGCACAAATTCAGGCCCACGGGCCAAACGTGACCTGAACCAGTTCCATGTAGCTAAAGAAAGAGAAAGATAGGAATCTAGGGAATTAACAAACCGTAGACACAACACAGACTGAGAATTTATTTCGAACAAACAGTAAGAGCGGTGTTGTAGACTGCTGCTGCAGAGCAGCTCTTGCCCAAGCCGTACCCAGAACGTGTTATGTGATCTAGCTGCTTGAAATGAGGGAGTCATCACTAAATGTTTAAGCACGCCCCGTTTTTGGTGTGTGTGTGGTAAGCTAACTCTAGTCAGTGGATGATATGTCCCTGGGGGCTTGTTTTGTGGAATATCAAAGTGGCTTCTTAATGTTTAATGTCTGCCAGTGTATTTTATATTACCCCATCTCCTTTTCAAAAGGAAAGGCTAATGACTAATACTGCACCGCCGCTATTCATTTGTAATTAGCAGTGCCCTATTCTGTGTGCAAATGCGCTAATATCAAAGAAGTGTAGAGAAGTGTCCAGCGTCTCTTGTATGTAATCTCAGCATGTCTTAATGAGTATATGTGTGCAAATCACAGTGAGCACTCATTGGTTGACATACTCGGGCTTCTGGTAAACATTTGTATTCAGTTTATGACTGAAGATGAGCAGTAGAACGTTGCACATGTTAAACATGTGAACATCAAATCCTGATCAAGTCAAAATGTTGCAACGCTGGAAAAAATAATATAGTTGAACAGGAAAAAAAAAATGCCACAGCACAATGCGTATTTGTATAGTCATATTATACCATATGTGAGAATATATTGCTGGGTCAGACCAACAGCTGTTACAACATATTTTTCATCTCTGTGACCTTTGAGTTTCTTATTCCAATATAAGTGTAGTGGTGAGAACTCACCTACGTGTCTGCTTGCTATTTTACAGCATCTCTGAGGCCCCTATCTCGCTCTGTGTGCACTTGTTGATTTAATATCAAATGTGCAGTTTTGGTATGCACAGTCATATATATATATATATATATATATATATATATATATAAAATGTATATTTGCCTTTGTAGACAGTATCACTATATATAATTTCAGTTTATTTTTAAATTGTATCAAATGACATAGTGTCTGACATGAAACTATAATACGCACTGACGTGGTTGTCTCACAGTAAACATCAGCATCGACAGTTTTCGGCTCTGCACTACTTCTCTTCACCTCACCATGGCAACAACCTTTTCCGCCAGGTCTCACAGGAGTCTTTCGTACTAGCCGTGCTCCACGCTTGTTATTATTGTTTATCCCTCTTGTCAATCACACGGATCACCACGAAGCTCATCCATATGCATGAGCCCGTCGGTTCACGTTGGTGGCTCATTGGCTGCGGGGTCTGGCAGTGCCCATGCCAGCCTTTGTTCTCCGCTGTAACAACAGGTGACTGTAGCAGCCTGGCACATTGTCGGGCATCATTTGCATGGTTAAAAGTGCACATGTGGGGCAAGGTGATAAGTATTGCTGTGCAAGAGCGCCTGTTGGATTAGAGCTTAAGCAGGAGAAACGGGATCCCCCTTGGGCTTAATTGTGGTTTATTTTGGCACACAGCACATAACTGTCTTCGGCATCAAATGCTAATTTAACAATGAAATGCGAAATACATTATGCTGATTAGGGCTGAAAGAATAAGACAGAGAAGGAGGAGAAGTATTGAATAAACAAAGTAAAGGCAGGGGAAAGAGAGGTGTGGCTTGGCACAGCTTGGTACAACATCAAATGTGCCTTAGAAATTGATGGCCAGGACCTCAGGTGCTACATGTACTTTTCACCGATCATCACCACGCTGCTGATCTGTAGCTACAGGGTCCAGGCCAGGCACTTGGTCCTCTGGTTGAATATTGATTAAACTCTCTCTCACACACACAGACACACACATGCATACTTATAGACAAGTTCATGCACAATACAGCACAGCAGTAAAATTTTGATTAGGTGGAGTCCATGCAGCTTCTCCTCAGGCACACTGGGTGCTGTGTTTTCTTAACCGAGTAAAATTAGTTTTCTGTTTTCACTCTCCAATTCAGCGTCTTTGTTTCTGTGACAGATGGCACATCACTCACAGAGACGCTCACAGACGGCACACTCCACAAACAAATTAATTTCTATTACTGTTTTGCATGCTAGCTCTCTTCTCATTTGATTGACAGTCTCATCATATACCAGCACTGCATAAGGATGACTGTACGAGACATTGTCGAAGAAGAATAATCCCAAATGAGAGATGATTTAAATGCGGTGCAGTGAAGTTCCTCCCCTTCTTTCCACCTTTACAACTTGCATATGGCTCGTCTTCATGTCTTAAGCAAAACAGTTTTGTCAGTGTTGATATCATTAAATGAGCATATATGTATTCACATTTTGAAGCATATTCCCCTTGCAGTTAATATATACGATTCATCTCTAAGTCCTGAGGGCTCACAATAGATTCAGGTTAGAGTGGAATACGCTGTTTATGTCTTTCTGTCTCTGTTTTTTTTCTGCCTCTCTTACTCTTTTCTGTCTGTCTCTTTCTTCCCCAAATTCCATCTCTGTGTTTGGCTCTTCTTTCTTTATGTAAACCCCCCTATTTGCTTGGTTAATTTCTCTCTTAATCCTGCTTCACACCTTCACAATCTAAGTAGGTGCTCAGGTGTGCACATTTACAAAAAAAATAAATAAAATCCTCCGTACTTCCTTCTAAAAGACACATTTAATGTCACAGATAATCTGTCAGCTTTTCCAGCCCCAACCCTCAAATTAATCCCTCCCCCCTCTATCTCTCGCTCAACCTTTTTTTTTTTCACCTCCCTCTCACTGCGTTTGTGTCTTTCTTTCTCAGACTACATTTCTCATTTGGTTTAATGCGATTTTAGAATCTGCCACACTCAGTTTGTTGCCTGTCAACATGTCACTGTAGCTTTACTCACAGCGAGGTTTGAGGTGTTTGTGCTGTTTGGCAGGGTGTAGATTCTGTAAGACTACAACGGCCTAACTGATGGCCATTGTTTAACATATTCACCTGTTGGATAAGATTTGGCATTTGTTGCTGTTGTTGTGGTTTGTTTTCCTCTAATATTGAGGTTAAATGTTGCTTATATTCATGAAACATTTATAAGATAACCTGCATTGTTATTGTAAATGCTTAACATTTTTATATAAATCAGATGTTGTAAAATTAACAAAATATTGAGACGAGGAATCCAATATTTTAGAAGGTGCTGCACTCCATTTTACTGAGCATTATCTGTCAAAACTGTCCCCATTCTCGTAAACAAAAACACAACTTGCCTTTGTTCCACATCTTCATTTTTTCAGTTCTGTGGTAGTAACCTTTTGTTTGAGATGGGTGCTGTCTTCACCCACAAACTATTGTGCAAAGTTACTCTTTTCTTTTTTGACTCTTAAGCTCAGTGAAAAAAGAAAAAAATGAAATTCCACATCTTTTTTAGAACTGTCAAGCGTTGGTTTCAGAAGTTACGGTTTTGTAGGATGTTGAGAAGTCTGTCTATTATTTTGTTATTGATTCAAACTGAAGTCTTCACTGATTTGCCATGAGCCAGGTAGGGAGCCTGCTGAGGTGTCACGGCAGGGAGATGGCACTCCCACGTTGCTCCACATCACAAATCATGTTTCTCTATCTCACAAAATTGAGGAGAAAATCAATTAAAAGGAGAAAATCACATCTGTCAAGCACATGGCAGACCTCCTCTTTTGTCCTTGTTGTAGACCTCCCATAAGCCTAGTAGAGAGGAACACAGTTTACTCCGATCATCTTTTCGACATCAGGGGATTTCTTCTTTATTTAACCCGTCTTATTAAAGCCTTTATTGCTCTGAGAAAAGCTTCATCGATTGACGTGTCTAAGATTAAATCTCCAGATCTCTTGGCTTTTATTTTTTATCACTTTGACATTACTGCGTGGAATATGCTTCTCTGGGCTCTAATTATATTTCAAAAGGCAGGGGTCATAAACTAGGTGTGGTACATGTTACATGTCCTGCTCCACACAACAAGGGCACAATTCAACTTGGCTTAATATGGCACAATATAATAAATAGACACCTATACAACATATACCAGCAATTGTTCTTGATCCATATGCGGAGTGGCGCACACTTACTGACATTCATTGTGTGCTGAATACCAAAGCATTTTCACTTTGCACTACATCAGCACCTGCTGTTTTTAACAGCATGCAGTGCTGTAAACTGTATGGTTAACTGTGTGCCGTGTACATGCTTAATACCCCCTCTTATAAACTCGAATCACTGGAAGCTAGTTGACAGCAGCAGAGATCAAAGTGTGTAAGCGAATACCCTACAGATACTGTCATCTTCTACCAATGTTTAGTGAACCGTAACCTGTATCTACCTGTATTACTTTAACCTCACAGCCGCTTCCATTCCTCAAGTATACCTTTCACGGCCTGGTAAGCAGTAAGGGAAATATTCCAGTAATATTTACTTTATATGGTGGTTTTTTTTCTGTATGTGTACCAAAAATGTACAATTCCAAGTTCAAGTGATGGAAAAGCACCAGTAACAGTGTTGTGAGGTTCTCTCAGAGTCCTTCAGTGGACCTGCTGACAGTAAATCTGTAATACATGGATTGAGTATTTTTGTGTAATGATATCTTTAATCTGTTTCAGAAAAGGATAGCAGCCCAAAAACAATTGTCTGAACAATAATCTTGATGGTTATTCTTCAAGTTGAAAGTTGACACATTTTGACAGGCAGGCACATGTCGTGTATTTGGGTCTTTTCACACTGATGGAAATGAATTGTGCGTGTGTATATGTTATTGGACCACCACTGTCCCTGACAAAGATTGATTATGATCTTTCTACTGAGCATGTTCTTGATTGGCAGTTACTAATAATACATATTTTAATGATCACACCCAGAACTTACAAAAGCTAGATTTTGTGAGCCCGATAAAGACGTGCATACCATATATACACCACTGGAAATCTTTTGAGTTGTGACAGTCAGCAGATAAAGAATACATGTCAAAATGAAGGCCATGACTGTTGTTTCAATTTTGAGGCAACTGCCACGCACAGACCCTGACAGCATTTCTGAAGGACAACCTATTGAACGGAGCAGAATACTGAAAAAGTATCCATGTTTGGAACAACCACATTTTGCCGTTTGCGTTGTTGTTAGAAAGCTTTATCTTGGCTTATGTGTTGATATGTTGTGCCTTCATCTTCGCCCAAGGCAGTAAATGAATGTGTATTGCTGCTAGCATACTTCCTGTAATCTCTCCTAGACCACTGTGTGCGTCTGGTGGCCTGTGGTGAGGAGTCTGGCCCAGCATCTTCACCCAGTCTCCCACATTGCCTCACATATGGTGCTGCCTTTGTGTCGATTGTGCTCTATGGGGTCTCTAATAATTAACAAGATGACAGACAAATGAAATGACAAGCACTAGGTGGATTCGATTTTCCATTACCCTGTCTTCATTTAGCTGTAGCATTTTGAAATGTTGTAATTTCACCGCAAAACTTCCAATCCATTATAATGTAATTACAAAAGCCACTTTGGAAATGGCAAATCCAATGAATGTTAGTAGTTCTGTGTGAATGCAAGTTTTTATATGTCATCATAGTTTTCTGCATGCTGACAAATGAAAACAAAGTTGTTTCCCAGAACAACATACATCATAGAAATGGGCTGAATTACATTCACCAGGCTCAGCCAAGGGGACCTCGGATCAGAATTATGTTATTTTTCTTTTGCCTTTCCCTTATGAAGAAGTAATCGGGCATACTGTATGAAACAGCATCAGGAAAAGTTTCTTTGCAAAGGTCATGAGTGAATAATTAACAACATTAGCTTTGTGCTGAATACAAAATATATGCATTGCTCTCAACCAAAAGGAGAATAAAAAAGGGAACCCGTGTGCCCAGTCATCATTTAACTCCATAAATCCATCCTTACAAATCCAATTACACAAATATGTTTCTTTTTTTTTACTTCCTTATATCATCAACAATCCTTTCTGCTTCAGCTGATATGATCAAAAGCCTTCATTATCATGGCACCATCGCTTGCCGCAGACCCTAATTGGAGCTTCAGCGAAAGCAAGCAACATTTGATATAATGGCTCCCTCCCAAACAGGAATGCCAGGCCTGCATTATGGCTTACTTTTTATATTGCTGCATTCCCTGAGGGAAGGATAGCGATGTCATCATTAGTGGGCAATAGACACTGGCCGTGGTGCTGAGGTCTATAGAGTGGTCAGCCAGGGCCGTGGCCCAGCAGCAGTGTCTACTCTCTGTTTTTCTTGTCTGGGCTCCCATCTGGTCACGTGACCCTGCGCCAGCCTGCTTCCGCTGAATACATTTGGGGAGCTAATGAGGAGGGAAGCTTTGTGAAGACCTGGAAAAGGGCACCTCTTCCTCTTATTCTCCTCTGAGAAAAAAGAGGGAAAAGTTGCCGTGGTCAATTTTATTAACTTGGCTGACCTTCACACAAACAATTAACATTTACAGAAAACACAGTCCCTCCCATTATCTTCCTCATCTTCATCTTAATCTTCAACCTTACCACCAGCAGCATCTTTTTTTTTTTCTGCTTCTGCAAGGGGAATTTAACAGACAAGTAGCAAATTAATGGCAAAACCGCTGCATGTGCTTTCAAGACAATTGCAATGTAGCGTGGATTATACAGTAAAGGTCAGTTATCTAAAGGTCCCTGACATGTTCGGTAATTGGCTAAGGGCCACCACAGTAACAAGCCAACAGTGAGCAGTGGATTAATATCCTCCTATCAGACCACCAGAAAACCTCCATGCATTCTCACTGAAATCTGGGCTAATAAAGATAGAGACATAGGATGGGAAATATTTAAGGAAGTTTTCCATATAATCTGTATTAATTTACCAATGTATGACAAGTCTTATTGTACATGTATTTACAGTAATTGCTCTTCCGTGGTTTTAGAAAAATGCCCCCAAGGGCACATACTTGTTTAATAGTTGTTCGGTTAGCTAACTGTATAAGGTGAATAGGATCACACACACATCAGATTTGCTTGGTTGGACTCTTCTCTCCTGCTACT